>NC_052117.1:7495053-7496972 GCF_012273895.1 Zerene cesonia
AGCACAATAACTTCACAAACAACTGCTCAATAGTCCAACAATGAGTCTAGACTCAGCGAACATCTAATAAACACGTCTCGTATCACATTTCATTCAAGTGGATCATTAAAGAATTTGTTGATATTAATTGCTCCGTAATTGTTCTGTCCTTAACTCGTTAGTGTATCTTCATTATCAGAGCTATTAATCTTCAAAGCGAATACGGCTAATGTGTATGTGTGAGATATTAATTATGTAGGCCCAATATATGCGGCAGTATTTAGAAGTTATGTAATGTTGTTCTATGGGTATAATATACTCAGCGACAGTCAATCTACTCAAATCAGATCAAAAGTATTCAAATATATGATGTGTCTCACAAGGTATACATAATGAATTGTGCTTTTCATAATTAAAATTGATAGTATGTTATGCATTTTAATTGTAATCAAAGAATATACATAAACGCCTTGATCTCATACTATACATATTTTCAATTATATTTCCCAAATTCCCAAAATATTTTAGTTTAGAAAAGGAACAGTTAATATTTAAATACTCAATTAACTCACCTCGTATATCGTGACTTTTATCACCACCATACTTCACGAATATGAAGTATAGAACCATAAGTATTAGCTGGAACACCAACAAGGGTGTATATTTCAAATTAGCCATTTTATACACCATTTCTGGATCTTCCTCTGGAACAAAGAACATATTTTACAATTTGGAGCTAACATTTTTACCGAGTGCAGTATGAATAGTTTTTGCAAAGTTAGAATGGGATGGATTATATGAGTTTTCTAGTTTACGCTTACATCGGATATGCTTCGCTTCGAATAAATAAAGCCATGTTGATATCCTCTAATATTATTGGTATTTCAGTTGCCATATTACAAAGCTTTGCTGTTTATTATTTTGCTATATTAAGGCAGTATTTGAAGGTAAACAGATATTTCGATTCGGATGTATTTTATCATTTTTGTAGGTATACTTATTTTAACTTTTAAACGAACCTGTTTGAAGTTCTGTTGTAATTTAACGACTGGTTTGGGTCGCATACAATGCGGGGTATATATATATTTAAATATGAGTAGGTCAGTCTAATCGCTAAGTTTCTAAGAAGTCCTAGTGTCGCCAATTCAACGCACACAAGGCACTCACAATAGTTACAAGAATGAGTGCTTCTTGTCCTAACCTACGCTCCGTTAGCTTCTTAGATTAACACACGTATAGTTTTGCTAATGTATGCTTAATTACAGACGCACTGTCATTGAGTAGCATACATACACACAACAGCAATTATGTGGGACAGATGTCGATGAACAATTTTACTTTGAATTTACGTAACATCAATGTTAAATGTTATAATTTGTGTAACGTGTGTGTTGGAAAATGTGATTGATTTTATAAATATTTGGAAATCGGTTTGGAAAGTAGTTTCTACAGAGAAAATCCAGAGAAATCTTTGCAGTTGCCAGTTTATAATTTATCATAATAATGATCAAAAAGATCTGTCTCATGGTTCATATGCGTCAAAATTCCATGAATAATCATCTTCCATAGATTTTTTAATGTATGAAGCTCTTTAGCAATAACATAAATCACAATGAACTTTTTGCTTTAGAAGCCTGAAAAAGGTATACCAATTATCTCGCTTCTTGTGCCATAATAATATCTATCACCTACTCTTGTGTCTAAATCGGTGCTTGTTGGCCACCCAACAGGCCCTCTACCCCTTGCTATGACCTATTTTTTTATATCTGGATTGTTAAAGACCCTAAAAGGTTCGATTGGAAAAATACCCTACTACTCAAAACAATCGATAAACGGACAGGCCGCTAAAATAGATGTCTATACACTATAGACTACAGGCCCATATAGAAAAAATTACGGGTCATTTGAACCACCAGGTGACCTATCTAGAACGATATAAG
>NC_052117.1:7497972-7534446 GCF_012273895.1 Zerene cesonia
CCCTTATATCGTTCTAGATAGGTCACCTGGTGGTTCAAATGACCCGTAATTTTTTCTATATGGGCCTGTAGTCTACTAGCCTAGTAATGCTCGTATTTCGAACGCAATACGCGAGGAGCCATCGGCCACACTAAACTAATATACACTATTCATTGTGCGTTTACCTACTTGCGGTTGTCAATCATTGAAAATTAAGCTATGCTGCAATGTATTACAATTTATGAGATATAAACACTGACATTGACATAATTATGTGTTTATGAATACAACTCGTAATGTTTGTTTATAAAACAAAGTTTCCTCGGTATTACCTGTGAAAAGTATGCCCACCATATGCCAAATTCACTAATGCGATGCTTGCATGTTACATTAAAACATACCACCACTGAAAGATTTTTTTGCCAAAATATGTACGTTTGAATGGATTGCATCTGGCGGCGATATGCCGGCTATGTGTGCTTACATTTCTTAAAAGTTACGCGGCGTCTTAGGCTGTCTCCTCATATTCAACCACCTCCTCTAAATATCATATAGATATTTACGGGAGGTGGGACACTACTTCAAAAATTAGGAGAATATCTTGGTACAAACCAGAGTTTTAATGTGTTTTTTAAATATTCATAATAACGCAATATTAGAACTTCGTAATTTGAGGTCTTTAAATGAAATTAACAAGCAAGTATATAGACACACATTCATTCGTCAAAGCTTTGATTCTTACCCGTTAAAAACAAATAGGGTAGCCATTGTCACAACACTACTTTTTATCCAATTTACTATAATGTTAGTTATATTTATTTAAATATAAATAAAATAACAATTATTCTTTTAAGTGTGACATTAAGTAAACTTATATCTTCCAAATAAGATAATTTAGAATAAAAAATAACCTAAAACTTAAATCAAAAGTTTTGCAAAATATATACTTCAGCTTGACAAGTCTTTCAAAATCTTTTTATTTCGTCTATGAAAGATAATGCTTTAATACAAACTGCTTATATATAATACCTTGTTGACTCATAAATGTGTGACATAATGATAATAAATTTTAAGTTCTAATGTGCACTTATAAAGAGGATTTTTTTTTGTAACGTTTTCATGCAAAAACCACTGGACCCATTTCTAAAATTCTTTCACCATTAGAATGCGGTAGTTTCACTTAGTAACATGGGTTATAATATATGTATCACGGGCTAAGCCAGATCGAACAGGTAGCATTGAATAATCGTATTCTTTCTTCACGAAAGTGAGTTTCCGTAACTAGTTATATGGCGAAGATGTATTTCAAAACAGTTGACTAGATAAATTTGTACCGAACGCAAGAAGGCAACCCCAGAAGGCAAGTAGGTGATCAGCCTTATGGAGCTGAACTTTATATTTTTGTGATAATTGTATAAACGTAAAATAATTTTAATTCTTATTATTTGATTGATGATTCTGTTTCCAAATTTTCGATGTAATGGGGAATCAAGGGACGGGTATGTGAGTTTGGTTTGAAATAAACATATCGATTATTTATGTATTCCATAATCTTACCATTTTTATTTTGTTTATTTTTAGTTGAAAGGTGAATTAAAGGATAAACCGTCCTTTCCATTTACTCAAGAGGGTGGGTCGTAGTTAAACCCAACCTTACTAACATAACCTTTTTTGAAATATAAGATTTATAATAATCTCATGAAGAATACAATATTTGAAAAATTGAGAATGGCTGAATAAGTAAGTTTATAAAAACTAAGTGAGCAACCATCACCGCCCATGAATATTTGCAGATGTGGAACTGGAATGGGCCAGGAAGAGGATACACACAGTGTTCGAAACATTAACATGCTTCTATTTCCCGCTGATCTTAGGTGGGGGAGTAGTACCTTCTGCGGTGCGAGCTGACCCAATTTGTGAGGAAGCGTGCTCAATTCCCACATATAAAAATGTATGAAACTGATATGATAAAAATATTGTTTTATAACATAATACAATTGTCATTATAACAATAAAAGCAAACCAATGCAAACGAAATAAATTAATAGAGCTAAACTATTGTACCGAAGAGGAATAGATATGGAAAATATAATTTACTAATAATCAATCAAATTATAGAATAACAATTATTGTACTGTAACACACTACAATTTCAATAAATTTAACAACAATCAGCGCGATAATTATACACTATATAAATTAATTATTAAAATTGTATGCCATAATTAGCATACTTGTGTTTCGAAATTATCTCTGTTTGTAAAATTCCAATGTACATAATATGAATATCCTATGCTAAATGTTTTATTTTATTTTTATTTCGTTAACATTATGAAACTGGTATTTAATTTCACATTTTGTATTATAAAAAATTATTAAGACCGCGCAGTCGAAGCTGCGGGCAACAGCTAGGCTTGCATAAAATCTTTGGTTAGATTAAAATGATGAATACTTTGAAAATGGGAGTCTTCGACGAGCCATTACTTGAAATCACGCTCATTCCCACAGGAATTTCTTTTGACTACGCGAAACCGCGGCGGATAGCTGGTAACTATACAATGCAATTATTAAAATAAAGAGAGGAAACGATAAAAATCTATGCTATCTTATTCCCATCGAATCCTTAGGGAATTGGAATTCAATTACGAGCGTTCGTTGCGAAAAACTGAATGCGGTCGATTAGGAATTAAGTAGTGGAAAATGTCATGAAAATTTATTCAAGTTATGGAGCTGCATTTCAACTGTTTGAATTTAATTTGCTTCTGCAAATCGATGTGCTTCCGATTAAATTTATTTAAGGCTTTTAAATATTACTTTTTAAATATCTTTGTTGATTAATTATATAGTTTTTATTATATTTTATTGTAGTGTCTCCATGTTTAAAAATTAAATACTATTGAAGCTATTTTTCGCTTCAGACCCAGGTAATTAATGTAAATGCTTTTCAGCTTAATGAATTGATATGCACAAGATTTATTAGAGGAGGATAATCTCTTTTCGTATCATCCATTAAGTTTTTAATTTTTGAGATTATTGTAAGTTTACACGTATATTAGACATATTAAGGACTCTGTAAAGTGTTCGAAACGTTGGTTCATTAATATAATTAAAAAATCGTAAAATTCATTAATGACTTTTAAATATCTGTATTTTAGAATATCAAATTATAAATTTCGCAAACGGCGAACTGTAGTAATAAATTAATTAGTTTTCTTTTTTTTTTACTAAAAAGAAGCTTAATCACGACATTCTATATGAAATAATAGAATAATAATGAAATATAAGTTTTGCCAATTTATAAAAATCATCGGAATATCGTACCGTTTAATATACCGTACCGCATAAACCCCACGGATTATTTTCAAACGAAAAACACATTTACAAACGCTTAAAATGGCCACAAAAATTTCAGCAGCGGGTAATAGTCGCTCGCTATTACAACGATAACTGTTACGTATTACAAGCCTAGTACATAACTATTGCAATGAAATCCATTCAAAGCGTCGGCCGTTTATGGACGTTCAAATAAATCGCGAAAAAGTAACTGCTTTTGAGGTAATGTTATTCAACGGGCGGCTACGGTCGAAAATTTAATTCTCGATTCCGACAATTTCAGAATATCGACGGTCATTATACAATTGGCTGCACGCGACTGCATTAATTTTTAACGGCCCCTTAAGGGACCAAGAGCCTTGTTATACATTCCACGGGCGAAGCAGTGGTTAATTTGATACTGAATTTTTTAATAATTTTCAGAATATCAGACGCGTCTTGTTTCATTTGCTGTGGTAAAAACCATAGTGAAAATATACGTTTTAAAGCCAAACACAATCCATAAAAATATTTTTCATTACACACCTTAACCCTAAATTTCAAATACCTTATCGCTTCCCCTGATGCATAGTTTCAATAATGTTATGACGTGAATGTTGAAATATACCCCATGGGAATAAACAAAATTCCAAATTGACACAAAAGTTATTAAATTTAACACACCCATCCAATCTACGTTCTAACGTTTAAAAACGCACTGAAAGTGAACACAATTACGTAAACAAAGCCATGTTTCCATTTTCGTAAATGTAAGCATTAAATTGTACATTGTCTCTATTCCCGCGCAGTGAAATGTGAACACGTCAAGACTTCCCCAACACGTCGGAAATGCAATCTAGTCAAGACATCTCCTGATTTTGCACTTTGTTACTTCTGTAATTTAGGGTGCTATTGTCTCGGGCCTGATTGATGATATCGCGTGACATTGTTGTGCAATCAACTGCCTACTGGAGAGATTACGTAATCTAATAATCGGAAATCACTTTAAAATGTTAGAACCTTAAACTTTTAGGGTAGTAGCTTGAGTATAAAGAATTGAATATCATGTTTTGATTTCCAATAATTGTTCAATATAAAAGTATTTTAAAGAAAAATGCAGTAAATTCTGTTATAAGCCATAACATTTTATTTTAGATCGCAGTTCTATAAAACTCAACTAATTAGCCGTATACTTCCAAGCTCTTTTCTTAAAGACTGCGTGGGCACCATAAAATTTAAAATGAATTTTATTATGAGTACTTTGTTAGATCCTCCTAGTTTTAAAATACAAAAACAAATCATGCAATACGTTTATTTTTGTTGCTTATAAATAATAATTTTCACTGTAATAAAAGGGCAAATAGGCACACTTGATAAGCAATTGATCTGTTTATTAGCGTTTAGGGGGCTTCGCGATGTGTTGCCGGTCCTTTAAGAGATCATATAAACACTGAAATATATATAAACGCATAGCCAATCTACGACACAGCTGAATATCTGTAGTATGGAATAAAAAAATGGGCAACAACATACGATTAATTTCGTTAATAACCTCTGAAATACAATAGATTCTAGCATATCATTTACGGAGTTGCAAAATCAAGATGTATCGTTAAGCTACACACGTAAAAGCGCCTTTATTTTGTACAGGAAATAAAGTGGCGGATACCTCGATACAGCATGTTATGACATGTTATTTTCACCTCCTGTTCATCAATCATTCATACGCGTTGCGAGTTTGAAACTCATGTGATAGAAGAATGGGAAAATGTTTTGTTTTGCTTTGTTCATGCTGAAAATTGGTAAACGTAACCATTGTTATTGAATGGTATTTAGGTTTGTTATTGTTTAGATTATGGGTTGTGATATATAAACGATTATTATTATAAGTAGATACAGTATGCATGATGTGCTCACTAATGTAGGAATTTAAACAGCAATTATATATACTTTTTCAATACTTCCTTGATCTATTTGTCTCAACACCAATATGTGAACCGAATAAATTAAAAAAAAATTACAATAATATATAATTCAGTTAATGTAAAAACGGGATATACGGGAGGTACAAATAAAAAAACCTCCACTATATAGCGTTGATCTAAAAATAAAAGCACCAATTATCCAGAATTGACAACATGCTACTGTGAAGTAATTGAATTCACTGAGCAGGAATTTTTTGTTACATGCAGAAGTGATTTTAACTATAATTTCATATTATTATAACGAGAAAAGTAATTTATTTAACACAAATAAAAATATGTAACCCCTAAGAATGGGATAAAGCATACATCACATAAATATAAATTTAATTTCTTAATTTCATCTATATATATAAAAGAAAGGAGAGTTATTACACTACTTATAACTCAAGAACGGATGAACCGATTTCGCTGAAAATTTGTGCAGAGGTAGCTTAGAACAAGGAGATGGACATAGGAAAGTTTTTACGGGAACGGGGGCACGCGAGGAAAACCCCGGGTCTATTTTTGCTGCGACTACGCGGGCAAAGCCGCGGGCGGAAAGCTAGTATAATATAAAAATTGGAACATTATATCATGGAAAAACATATCGAATAATCGCAAATAATGTGTAATCAATCCCTTTTAAATTACAGCCATTAAAAATATATTACAGGAACAATTTTAAATCGAAAAATAACTTTTATTCTCGATTAAGCTTAATAGAGTGTTAAATTGCTTTCCTGAAGTACTGTTTAATTGAGGCGAAAGTTAAGCAGGAAACGCACAATAACAGTAATTTAACGGCCAAATTAATTTTTAACGAACAATTATTTGTAAGTGAATTTTACGATCCTAAAGTCATCTATAATTTACTGTTTAGAACATACTTAAATATTCATTAATTCATTAATAGTAATAGTAAATAAGAGTATTATAGTCCTAATTTTTTAAATTAGGATTAGATTTATAAATCTACTAGAAGCTCTTAGAAATTAAAAACTTTTTAACGGATTTTAAACGCGATTTATTCATTATATTATTAACCCGACGTTTCGAACACTTTACAGCGAGCGTGGTCACGGGGAGACTACTAGAAGCTCGTTACGGCTCCGCTCGGATATCAAGATTCCTGTTTTATCCCAAGGGAGCATTTAATCGGGTTAAAAAGTATCCTACCACCCAATTCAGCTCATACCCTGTCTGTACACAAAATTTAATGAAACTCCGTTTAGTAGTTTCAGCGTGATGACGGATAAACCAAACAAACAAACTTTCATATTTATAATATTAGTGTGAAGTGTGATGAGGCGATATTTATTGCTTCTTTATGACACATGACTAAAAATTGGATCAGTGAAACGCATCTGGAGTATGTGCGTAATATGAGATATGGGACATCCCTCTTACTTATTTATGGCAAATTGATGTACAGAAGGAAAGAAATTTGGTTCCTTCCTTATACTTATTTATGAAATAATTTCATTCAATGATAGATAGCAATGCCTAAAAATTAGATATTAAATAAATTGATCTAGCATTTTAGTTATACGATTAGAATCGTTTAATTGACACAAATAAATATCATAACATTACCATCTATAAATGTTATGTTTTTTTTTAATCAGTAAGAAATTAATTCTCTTTTGTGAAAAAAAAAAAATGATAAACCTTAACAATTTAGGAATAAGGTTGAAAATTGTTACCTTATAAAATATCCAACCAGCTAAACTAACCTCAAAACAATGCAAATGTTTCGCGGTCTGCCCACTAGTATCAACTGAGTAGCGATTTGATGTGACTTTTCGCGCACATTCGTCAAATAAATTATGTTGCAGCTCGTTTCATTCAGACATTCTGTGAAATGGCTGGCTTTAGTGCACATGACATTTGGTTTTAGACCAGTTTGTAGTCGTTTTTTGGACCACCTGAAAATATAATATTTTAAATTATAGTGATTCGTTTATTCCGTGTAATCATTTATTTATACTAGGGTAAATACAATTCATAATTAAAACATAAATGATTTTTACAGTAAAGTATTTTAAAAGTAATTACTTTGTACGGCAATGCGTTTGATTTCAATGATTTTGATAAATAAATATGAACATTTGAAATTGTTTACATGGTCCGTTTCCTTATTCTCACCCTACCCGGTCCATTCCTTCTTTCTAACAATCAATCCTTTCTCTATCCCTTACCCCCTTAAAAGCTGGAAGCGCATTCGCAAAGGCTTGGCAGGTAATTGCTTACCATCAGGCGAACCACCAGCTCAGATACACATTATGAAATAAAAAATATGTATTATTGCTAACCGACTTTTCTTCCTTAAGATTAATAAATGTAAAATTTTGGCTATATAAATATATTATGATCTATCAAAATTTAATATCCTTGGCACAGCCAAACCTCTTCTCATTTTCATTCCTTATTATTAAATATAAATTTTGGAAGACAGATCTTTGTACTATAATTGAAACTTAAATTAAACGTTTCTTAATGCTCACAAACAATGTACAATGTTTATAGAATATCTTCTGTTTAATAATTGTTTCCTGCCTTTTGTGTTGTAACTAAGGCGATCGGCTTTCATTTTAGTAACTGAATTTATCCTGACTACGTAGTGTAATTGTTAGAATATTTGACATAAATTGTAGATGATTTTCAAAAGACACAAAGGCATTGGATCTTATAAAAGAAGCGTAACTGACAGTTAATATTATTAAAATAATAATAGATATCACAAGCCTTCATATTACATTAGCAGCATTATAAATTGAATACAAATTCCTCCTCTATTTTTTAATATAAAGCCGACGGATGTACATTGTACATATAATGTCGTATAGTGTTCATAAAACCCAGTTTTTAGTCAAATAAATCTCTTCGTGTATAATAATTATTATAATTATGTTAAACCGCCGCTTATCTCGTCATTAAATGTTTACATTCCTAAATAACTCGCAGTAAAACAGGTGTAATTAGACTTTATTATAAATTCTAACTGATAAATTTTATCTTCAGCGGTGCTGTGGTTTATCTCGAATAACGTTAAAATGTTTAGTGATTGCATTCAATTGAATTTGGGGTTTTGTGGATTAGGGATAATTGGAAACGATTCTAAAGTATGTTAGAATGAATATAAGCTATTTCATCTCAAATATTTTAATTTAATGTAGTGATTAATTTAAAATAAATCTAGTTGAGTATGAATATGAGTTTGGCAGATTTAACCCACAATATTTTTGCAGCGGGATGGGGTCTATTCTGATCAAATATCATGTCATGATGAGAAATGTCTCATAATGAAATGTTAAGTCATTGTTTTGACAGAAAGTGGTTAGGTGGGAATACGAGGGGAAAATTGGGTGAAGATGAATGAATTAAAAAAGATAATCTTCTTCAAAACTACCAAAAACCTAAAAACATAAAAATCATTATAAGCGCTACCCACATATATACAAAAACACACACATAAAAAAGACAAAGTTTACAGACGTACATATATGATGAAACGTTCTCTTGTGTTTTGAAGTCGGTTAAAAATATAACATACCTTGTTTTACCGTTTTGCAATTAAAATCTATCCAGATTATTAATCAAGTTGAACTTTTTATAGACTCTTATTTATTTAGAAGCGATACGTCGTACACTTCTTCGACTATGAAATTGGAAGTGAAAGAATACGCAGTGTAACGACAATAAAAAAAATATGGAAAGCAAAAAATCTAATTTCACTTATACCCAGTGGTTTATTTGTTAATATCGGATTACAAAGCGCGTTTTGAGTCCAATTAAAAAGCAATTAAGATGTTATGATTGCCAAGTCGACGGTCTAAATACGTTTTCCAAGTCATCAATCATACAGACGGTCAGCTGCAAATTACATTACATTTTATAAGTGACATAAAAATCCTCTAAAGAAATATTGACTGCAACATATTCGTCTCATTTCTTTACTTGTAATCAGATAAGGACGGGAGATGGTAGGTACTGTGATAAACGATTCGCTGGGGACCCCACTTATCATCCATTTAATATTACATTGAACGCCCTTGCACTTGAATTTTCGAACGAGTATAATATTTGCTGATAGCTCAGATTGTCTTAATAGTACAAGTATTATGTAGGTATATCGGCGTTTTTCTTTTCTCGCGTTAAAACAGATAGAAATAATTTATTTATTCACTTAGACATTTTATTTATAGATTATCCACTGGTTCAACTGTTGAATTCAGAAATTGGTGAATTCTCTTTTTCTATTGGTCTTTTTTTATTTATTTTCGATTTATTGACCTGAATAGTATTTACTTTTGATTAGTTGCTGCTGTACTTTGCTACGTGAAATAAAGTAACGAATTGGGTTATAATTTTCATATAATAAATAATGTTAATTTTTTGAGGCAACTTTTTTTTATATTTTATTTTTGTCCGAGTACTAAGAAAACAGTAATTAAATAAAAGCTTTAAAAAAAAAGAAAAATCTTATGGCGTAACGACTGAAGTCCCTTCAATACCTCCTCAGGGCATTTGGATAATAAATAATCAGCCACAAAATGTGGGTAAGGGAATGTCATTGAACTTCTCTGTGAAAAATGAACTAAAATAGCTTCTCTTTACCTAAATGAGTTTATGTGCGAGAAGTCATTAGTTAGTAGGTACTTAGTACCTATTCCTATAGAAATGATTAAAGACTATATATAACATTCATAGTACGTTTCTTCGTTGTTTTTTTACTATAATTAAGGAAAACACGAACTCTCCAAAAAAACCCGAACCCCGACTTATCGATTTTTGAAGTCCGAGGTTCTCACCACTGAGCCACCACTGCTTTACTTAATTTTTAAATAAACTGCTTTTTTAAATAGAATATGATAACTAAATCAAGAGAAAGTAGGTAGGTTATTATCAATTTATTATAATATTACATCTAACTACAGTTAGATATCCGAAATATGTTTAGGACTCAGAGATGCCACAAACAATCGACTGTCCATCGAAATCACGACTCGAGAAAGTGTTACCTCAGAAATCCGAATAAAATATGAAATAAATAGTCTTGTGACGAGTTAATAATGTAACGACACAGAAAGACATTTTCATCATTAATTTGACCTGGGATTAGCCGCTAATCACATTAGGGTATTACATAATATTCGAGTCCATGGCGAGCCTCCTGTCGTGAGAAACCTCTTATCAACTATTTGTCAAATCCTTGGTAGAAGGTTTTCATTATGAAATTGAAATTTGAGTGCGTGTGATGTGGGACTTGGTTTTATCTGCTTTAACGTTATTTCATTGGTAACTAATAAATTACATGAAGAATATAGTGCAAACAACTTCTATCAATAACATGTATGATAGTATATACAAAAAAAACTTGATGTTGAATAGTAGTTTATTTCGACGATAACTAATTGTTTTAAATATTTTCATTCAAATGATGAGATTTTATACCTATTTTGTGAGATTGTTTTTGTGTTAATTTTTTCTCTTGTTAATACTTTTTTACGTAGATATGTAAAATAAGAAGTTTTCTTATGTACACTGGCGTTTACGTAAAATAATAAGTTTTTTTTATTTACTCTAGCGAATAGAAATATAATTTAATGGGTTTTATAAAAATATGCACATTTTGTTTGTTACCTTTAATAAATTTTGAGAAAATTGAGTATGTTCATAAATCCCTTGACAGTGTTGATGTGTGTAGTAATTAGATTGATAGTTGCGTTTTGTGTTACACGAAAAACGCAATAATATAAATTTTTCCTAACTACTTATTTCAGTAAAATATGTGTTTCGTGCGAAATGAAATCAGACAACGTAATATGAAAATGTCATAATAAACCGTCTTCAATTAAAGTTTGTAAAGTTACTGCTGGAACGTTTGTAGAATATATTAAGGAAGTTAAATTTAACTGCCTGTTGGTATCTCTCTTAGTTCAGAAAATATGCTGGTACATTTTTTTTATTTAATTAGATTTTCGGGAATTTGCTAACATTAAATCTACACTAATATAATTTTTTATGTTTGTTTGTACCCCACAGGCGCCAAAACTACTGGTCCGATTTTGAAATCACTTTCACAAAAAGAAAGCTATATTATTCTCGAGTGCTTTAGTATGCTTTTTACCCCGGAAATATACCACGGGTGAAGCCGGGGCGATCAGCTTGTGATGAATAAAAACGATTACTAATATTTATTAAATAAGGTGATTAATGTAGCAGATGTTGTGTGAAGCTTTTTAATTGACGGCCGATAGGTGTCCTGTGGAGGAGCCTAGATTAAAATTTAACGAAGTGCATTGTTTATTTCACATTTCCACACTATTGTTTACATGTACAAAGGCTATAATCAAGTTTCTACACGTGTATACACGGGCTGAGACCTTACAAGAGATCAGCGTAATGCAACAGCGTTAGGACAGATTTGAGCTACACCAAGCGCTCCGCTAAGTCTGTGTAGCGGAATATTCGAGAAAATTTACCCTGATACAGTGTAACGTAACATTAAGCGAATTAGTTTCAAAATCCTTAATACCTACTGTAGTATCAAGAATTTTCTGAAATACATATTCTGTATTTCAATCTTAATGGGCATGGCATTAAACAAAGGTTGGTTTTTGTTTAGTAATCAGGATATTTACTTGGATAAGATATATTTCTTAGAATTGAAATCTCAGGACCTCTTCCTTTGCTATTCTTTATGCTAATTTCGTTTATTAGCGTTAGGTACATACGTACAAACTTTTGCGTTTATAATATTAGTAGAATATAATATTCTATACCTGCTTTAAAATTACTACCACATAGAGGGACCCAAATATGTTATTACACTTGGAGCATAAATACACTATTAGTTTTCGTTGAATACGTCACATTTCATAAACTATATTTTTTATATAACTCTATTTTTAATAACTGTCAGGTATGTGTGTCAAATTATATTTTGCCTGTCGAGATGTTTATTGCATGTATAATACGGTATTTTATAAATCCCATTTGACGTGTAACTCGATTTCAGATTATAAATATTCACTCATTTCATTACGTTAATTGAATTTGTAAAGTGATCGTGTTACTTTAATTAGTATCTTTTATAAGACATAACATACGTGTTCGGTTAGCGACATGTTTTATAACATATAAGCGATCTTTACTTATTTTGGAAATGTTGATTGTTGAATGAAAGGATGAAAGTTGTTAGTTTGTTATTTTTTACCTTGCGACGAAGCGATTTTTGGTGATTGTGTATGAAAAAAGTTTCAAGAGTCTATGCTATTTTTAACGAGATAATTCACATATCTCTTCTCCATGAGAATTTTCTATGGCTACGGAGGGATAGCCGCAAGAAAGGTTGTATTTAATGAAGAACACATAATACGTCTAATAAATTGTTTTTATACAGTACTAGTTGCTCTTTCTGGACCCTTGCTACTAATTTTTTTGTTTGTTTTTTAAACATCTAATAGTAATAAACCTTATCCAAGCCAAGAGAAAACAAACGAAATAGATATCGAAATCGTTCATCCGTTCTTGATATTATATCAATAATACAATATGTGATGTAACATGATATAATACGACATCGTTATAAATCCATTTTTTTGTTTGTTTCTTACTTACTGTGACTAATATACGCATTTTAAATAATGTTATTTGAACAGTTAAAATCCAAATAGAAATTTCCATAACAGTAAAGTTTTATAATATTACTTTTGTGAAAAAACATGCTTTTCGCAGGCTCTTTGCACAAAGATATTCACATAACATTAAAGCCCAGCTAAGATTATACACGAGTAACAAAATTAACTGGTACAAGCACTTATTACCTCAACTTCGCAAGTACATGCAGACTTGTTAAAAATACGTTAATTAGCCGACTGCGCCAGCTCGCGATGATTATGCAGATGGAGTTGTGTATAATATCAACACTGCGATTTTAACGTAATGTATGAAAATTATTATGGAATTGTACTATTTCAATGAGTTTTTTTGTAAAATCCACTGCTATGTATAATATGTTCCAACTTTATTAAGGTTTAATAATATTTCTTTAGTTGCGAGATTGCAATAATAACGCTTTATAAAGAAAAAATAATAATGTCCTATAAATTTGAATGTGTGAAAATTATAATGAAATTGTACTAGTTATCAGAGGTAATGTACAATACACAGATTTTTCACTTACTACAGACATAAACTGTTTGTGAAAAATAATGTTTGTGCTCTAATGAGATAGATATGAGGATGTATGTTTATAATTGTTACTCGAAAAATAAATATCTTTAACAACAACTGTGTATTAATTTTTTTGTATCATCCGGCCAAACGCTTATTTTTCAATAAAATAAAAAGTGATGAATTTTGTACACAAAACTAATAATGTTTTAATCAATCTCAAATAGGATAATTCCAATGCATTTGATTGATTGCAATTGTTTCACGTCTAAATATATTTATGAATAATTGGTTTGTATTTAATGTACTACTTTTTTAATGCAACTCCTTCTTATTCTGTATCTTCATTAATAGCCCAAACATTTTAATGTAAATACGATGTCGTGAACTTCATCAACTTATCTTCCTAAATCCCCCTGCAATTGAGCTCGAGAAAACATTCGTAAAGAGACGAAACAAATAATAAATTAAGTTCCTAAGTAGCCACGATTATATACAAGAATTGTCGAAAATATTAACACGTTCAAAATTACTTCTTACCTCACACAATTTAGGGTTGAAATTTGTAAGCGTGCACCTAAAGAGAGCTTCATCCATTAGCCATGCTCTTAAACTTAGCAGATCCTTTATTCCCATAACGTGAAGAGCACTATCGTCCATTGAAACGCCTTGTACTTGCCTTAAAATAAAATAGAATATTCTCTTGATAGCCACATCTTGTCTGCTCGCTTCATACAATATTTATGCGTGGCGAACATAGAATGTCGATTACTGGTGAACTTACAAAGAAAGGTTATAAACCACTGGAAGGAACGATAAGCTGATTAAAATGGTAGATCTCGGTATTAGAATTTTCTACGTCCTTGCAGAGGTTTAAGTAAAACTCGCTGCGCTTTAAAACTATTTGTCTCAGACGGAATTTGTGATGGTACATCTCAGCGATTACGGAATTTTGAGATTTTAATATTTCGTGTCTTCCTAGTTCTCTCGGATTAATTTCAAAACTCTTTAAACTTTTGCATATAGTTAAATTAATTTAAATTTTAAGGGTTGTAGTTTTAGATTAGGTATATGCCGTATTGTTTATTCAAAAATGAGTTAATACACAATTGGTCTCTTAATAAAAACAACACTGTAATTTATAACGAATAATAATATAGGCAGTAATTTCCATAACAGTATTTTTTTACTCTTTTATTTATCAAAAATAAACAACATTGATAACAATAACAACTTTGAAATACATAATTTAAAAAATTTAAAATAAACTCCAATTTTTCAAATAAATTCATGGAGCGAAAAGCTGATATTTCACAGAGCCATAAGATGCAATCCAACGACACTAAAGATAAGAGCTCTTAAAATCTTTATTAAGTGTTGATAAATCGACTTAGCGGGTTTAATTTACAACCCTCGTCAAATTGCGAAATAGAATTAGATATAGAAAGGAAGGAAGCTTAATGGCTGGGTGTTTTTATCTTATAGTAATAGTAACCTCTTATATGGGTAGTAGATCCATATGTCTTTTTGCACCGTAAAATGTAAATACTGTTAGATTACAATCTCGCAGGCTTGGTCGCGAACGGATTCCAACAAGTACCCGTGGCCCCTTCACTAATGCGGCTCGATGGAACATTGTGGAGTTTTAGTCGGTAGGAATCCGAAAACCCACGGCCTCTTTCCCGGGAGCCGTGGGTATCTTTGCAAGATTTCCACAAGATAAAAAAGGATAGATTCCTTAGATATTGTATCGACATATTGTGATCCTGAAAACATACTGCTTACAATAAAATGCGGGTAATTATAAACTTTCAATGTGAAATCTTTTAATTGTGAAATAGGTATTCGATATTGTGAATTATATATGTCAAAACTACACGGTTATAGCCTATGACGAACGTTTGGGATAAGTAAATCGGCATAATACACATACATAAAAATAATCATTATTGCATTTAATAACAATTACTTTGACAATAATATAATTTCCAATTTGTCCTTAAAATAGACGTAAAAGTGCAAATTGAAGCAAAATTTCTTAAAAGCAAGTCGCTGCTTCCCAGGCAGCTGTCGCTAACAATACACTAAGTAACCTATTATTGAATCCACATAATCTTGTAACGAACTTTGTTGCACATTAGCTGACAGCATATGGTATACACTAGATTATATTAACATTACAAATTACACTACGTATAAATAAAGTAGTCAATGTCTACATCTTAAACCTAATAATGCGATGTCTAGTAATTGTATTAGATTTGTACTGTTTATTTTGAAAGGATGTGAGTCTATATAACGTGTAATATACACAGATAATCAAATGCAGTTAATTAAGAACCGTAATAATAAATTGCAAATCGCAATTATTTTATGAAAAAGAAAATACACTCTTCTTCAAGCGTGGACAATTGAATCGATTTGGATGAAATTTGCTACAGAGATAGTTTGAGACTTAAGAAATCCCACGAGAACGGGAACTATACGGGTAAAATGCGGGACCAACGTTTCCTTATTTACACGAGCGAAACCACAGAAGGAAGCTAATATAAATCAAAAGAATCCGCAAAAAACGAATTCGAATCGAAATATACTCATCAAAAGCAGACTTTCTGCGGATCAAAAAGGATCTAGCTAAAATATCGTACAAATACAAAGTAATACAAAGCCGAAGAGGCAGTAAATCTTTCCTAATAACCATATTCAATTGTGTACTCGTTTTACAATCAGCATAATAAATACGATATCCGTAAACCAGGAAAAAACTGTTCGAAATAATCTTTTAAAAGCACACTAATCTCGCTCGTGCTATTTGTAGCCGGGGACCGCTTTTTGCAAATCCTGAACTCGCATCCATCACCATTCCGAGGAGATTGGGGTTTAACCGGTCAATGTTAAAAATGTCTCATAACATCACTTGTGAATGTTCGATAAATGAGTTTGAAAATAGTTTCTGTTGTTTTCCTTCGTATAGATTCTAGACATTGATTGCTGGCTGATGATGATGATGATAATGTTGATGTAAAGCCCCGTATCCACTATCCATTGAGAACGTTTTGAAGAATTGCTGCCAGCATGACATTATTTTGGGTTTTATTGTTGGTAACGTATTTGAATAGGTGCCAACGACGTTGATGATCGACTGGGCAACAATTTTTTTAAATTAATGCCGGGCTTAGCAGTTATTTTAGTTAATGAACAAGGATGAAATACGATAAATTATGTCATCTTCTAAAACGTATTTTGAAGTGATCTTTATGCGTATACTGGAATGGTATTCATATCCCTTCTTTTAATTTATGAGTTGTTGCTTTCGTCTTAGTTCGCAAATCAGATACCGCCATCTATTGGTATTTAGAAATTTCGGCATGAATGCGCCTCATATTGAAATAATATGTGTTAATGTGGTATACAGTTTTGACACTACTCATTTATACTTTATATATTCAGAAGGAGAAAGTTAATAATATATCTAAAATATGGTAAATGTTATTTAATTTTCAAATCCATTTATATCCTTATTAATAACTAAAAATCGTCTGAACAACATTGAATTAAACTTGCTGAAAACCTTCAAAAGTTTATTAGAAATCTAATAACAATGAGTTAGCGATCGCTTGTAGCTCAAACTCAACAAGTATAATGACCATTAAAGTTCACTTAAATATAAAGAGTAGCGAAGCAAATTGGATAACATTTGTAAACAAGCTACAAGTTTAACGAAGTAAGTTCACTTAGCAATTGGTTTGATTAGAAATAATTTGGATGGAAGAGAGACTTAAAATTCAATATAGTACTTTACTCGGCAAGACAAATAAGTGTTATGAATTAATATTGTTTTTGTTTCAGCTTTGCATATTAATAATTTCAAAATGGAAACTATTCTAGGTTACAATAATAATTTCATAGGCTTTATTGTCTTAGAACCACACGACCTAGCTCGGGTCTGATAAACAAATTATCTAATGTAACTAAAGGCAAACTTGCTTGCTAAATGAAAGAAAAAAAAGGTCTTCTCTACAAACAACATCAGATCGTAAAAGTGTTCATAGCAAATATACTATATAAATAATTAATTCTACAAAAAAGGCACTGGCTTCCATAGGAGGGATCTACCACTCCAAATTATAAAATAGAATCAAATGACAAAAAATCCTACGTTGTTAGAAATTAAAAACTTTTTTACGATTTTAAACGCGATTTATTCATTATATTATTAACCCTAAAGGTCAGTCTCCCCGTGACCACGCTTGCTGTAAAGTGTTCGAAACGTCGGGTTAATAATATAATGAATAAATCGCGTTTAAAATCCGTTAAAAGTTTTTAATTTCTAAATACGCGAGTATTATACTCGCGTAAAATCGAAACACAAGAAAATACTATCCTACGTAGTTATTGACTTTTTCTTCTTTTTAGGACGTCGGATAAAAACTACGAGATCAACTTACCTTAATATACCTATATTAATATTATACGATTTTTTATAATTAGAATATGATTTTCGTATAAATACAAACAAGGAACTCTTTTTAGCCCTGGTTGATTGCAACCAAGTATTACAGGTATCGCGAAAATCTAATTTCTTATGAAATCGAATCGCTTCGTTAGCTGAGGCAAATTAGTAGCTTAGCAAGGACGGAGCTCGGTGCCCGGTAATTTGTCTATTGTTTTCATTTTCACTTTCATTTCATACTGATTACCCGCCTATCTTATACTTTCATTCACTTATGATTTAAAATTATTTCGTTAAGCTGATATAACCTGTTTCAAATTCCTATACAGAGTATCTTAAGTAATTATTTAATCAGGCCGATCCTAATAAGGATGAAAAATAATTGACCTCAGGAACTTATTGTATTAACGTTGAAAAGTGTACAAAATTTTTAAACTATATCTGTCCGTTTAAATTTGTCAAAAAGTCGATTGCATATAATCACACAGATGGAGCTACTGAAGGGTATTAAAAAAAAACTATAAAAATAATTTTTTTTTAATACCCTTCAGTAAACTCTTAAGTTAAACAAAATGAGGATAGCAAAATCTGAAAAGATATTTATTTACTTAGTCAAAGGCATTGGAATTTTACCTCGAAATTTAATAGAAGGCATTCCATACTTAGTGGTCTCTGAAATTCTAAACGCTCCTCGCACTAACTACAAGACGCACTCTCAGAAATAACCGACTCTGTGACGACAAAAACGTCTAGAAGGAAAATGAGTAGCGATTTAGGGGAGTGATGATTAAAATTTCATTATCCAAAATGCAGCCGAAAGATTCCGTGAATATTTAAACGAATAAACAGCTGGTGTGGGTGTCTGAGTGTCGTTTGATGTTACGTCTGTATATTTCATGTATTTTAGTAATTCATTATACATTGTCTCCGCTTTGAAGTGCCGGTAATTTAATATTTTACAATAATGGACTTTGTTTACTTAGTAATTTGATTTTATGATGGCCTTTGAAAAATCTAATTTCACATTCAGACATGAATTTATAAAACGAGTTTTTTGTTGGATATTTGTACAGTATGTTTTGTTAATACTGAATACTCATAGTTTGTATATTATATGATGACGTTTTCCAAAACATGTATACGCCACTAACAGCTGCGTGCTGTGACACATCGTATTGTTTTAGAAACAGTATAATTAAAATGTACTTTCTTTATAAGCTTTTATTATACTATATATACATATATACTATTTATTTTACTGAGTAAAAATGGCAGTTGGGTTACAACTGTAAACGTTATAGCAAGAATTTACAGTTTGCGAGACTGTTACGATCAACATTTTTATAGTATTGTATTTTAAATCATAATTTTAGGAGCGTCAAAGTTCACCTAAATTTTCAACTCCAATAAATAATTGGAACTCGGAAAATGTTGTTCATAACATAATATTTTATCCTAACAATATCTATTTCTTGCTTTTTATAATGTTCATCGTTACGAATCATTCAACTACATAATTGCTTTCAAATTGCTAATGGAAATAAAGATCTATTATTATAGTACTATTTGCATTTCCATATATTTTCGATATAACTACCTTATATAATATAGCTATACACTGCTGGCTATCAGACCCAGTTCCGCACGAAAAACAATACTAATTTTTTTTTTTATGTCACAGTCGGCAATGGAGCTGGTGGGACACCTGATGGTAAACGCTACCACCGCCCATGAACATTTGTAGAGGCGTAAAGTCGATAACAGACCTTACGCCTCTACAAATGGATTGCCGACTTTAAATTGGGAAGGGATTAAGAAAGGATTGGCGAGAGGAATAAAGGAAAGGACTGGAAAGGGGATGGAAAAGGATATGGGCCTCCGGCTCCCCCACTCACCGAACGAAACACAGCAGAATGCTATTTCACGCCGGTCTTCTGTGGGGGTGTGGTACGTCCCCGGTGCGATCTGGCCCAATTCGTGCCGAAGCGTGCTCGACTACCACATATAATACTGAATATATCTACTCTACTATATTAAGCAAACTATATATACAACTAAAACTTCCTTTTGAATCGCATCATTAACATCCACATAAAAATCTGTTGCGCAGCTTTAAAGATCTAAGAATACATAGGGACAGACAATGGGAACTACGAACACTCATATTAACATATTTATATTCAAATTAGTTTTTTTTTTCTTAATAATCAACATATTGTGCGTATTGTGTATATGTTCACATTATTTAGAGTTTTTACAGTTTTTTTTTTATTTTATATAAACATAAATAAGTATATAATAATAATTATGCCGTTGAGATGTTATATCACAGGCAAGTTCATGTTTTCATACATTTAAATTAATGAGTTATTTATGATTACAGATTAAAAAAAAAACACTTACATTTGTATATCCACATCACTTCTCCAGTTCTATGAAATTTCTAGTAGTTTTATTTTCTTATCTTGGCGGCAGGAGGAGCTTCATTAAGATGTTTTTCAATTTCTGTAGCCTGGTGCTTTATTTGAGAATAATTTTCTTAGATATAAAACAAAATCCTGACGAATAAAAAGAAAAGCAATATAGATATCGTCTTTACACGGTAGATAGGCAGTTGATTCGTTTATTTTTTGTTATGAATAAAAATGTTATGAAAATTATGTTCAAGGATTAAATTGTAAGAAATAACAGTAGCAGTTTAAATATATTTTCATTCATGCTATTATCAATTCAACATAACATCTAACAAATTGTATTAACACAAACTTAAGGACATTGTTACAGTGATCATTACAGAACTAATTACTTCAGGTGCGCCAACTTGGATCCCACAATTTTCTTTTTAACAGTCCAGTTTTTAAACCAATAAGACACTGGCCTTCTACTTATTTCCGGTACTGAATCAAGCGTAATTTTTATCAGTTTTACGTTTTCAGAATTCACATGTTTTGTACTGTTCAGTATTTAGAGTTGATTCCATTTCAAATTGAGTTAATCGCAAACAGTTCCAATCGAAACACACAGAGGCAAATAAAAACAGTTAACGCATAATGCGAAACTTAGTTTCACGGTCACGTCACTCGCGTTAATCCAGTTGCCCTCAAGGGGGAGATAACGTTGAAATTCTCTTTTTTCCCTCATCACAATTACTTTTTCAAGCAGATTAACGGACAAGACTCAAGGTCGTTGATATGTTGCCGTCTGTAGGTTCTCGGATCTTGATTCGAGGAAAATACGAATGATTTATCGCGAATACTGGGTTATGGGAGATAAGGAATGTTTGTTTTGATTCTTATGTTACAATATGTTTGTTTTATTCATTTTACAAAAGCTGAAAGACGGAATTTCTACGACATAAATGGAATTTTTATAAATCAAAGCCATATTATTGAAGATAAAAATTATTTTTTTAATGGCAAAATATTTTCTATTGTGGGAGTCGAGCACGCTTCGGCACGAATTGGGCCAGCTCGCACCGGGGAAGTACCACACCCCCACGGAAAACCGGCGTGAAATAATAGCTTGCTATTGTGTTTCGTAAGGTGATTGGGGGAGCCGGAGGCCCATATCCTTTTCCTTACCCTTCCCAGTCCTTTCCTTTATTCCTCTCATATATTCTTTCCTAATCCCTTCCCAATTAAAGTCGGTAATCCATTTGTAGAGGCGAAAGGTCTGCAATTGAACTTACGCCTCTTCAAATGTTCATGGGCGGTGGTAGCGCTTACCATCAGGCGACCCACCAGCTCCATTGTCGACTGTGACATAAAAAAAAAATACATATATTTTTAATGCAATATAAAAAGCAATTGTGGCTCAGTGGTAAGACCTTGGAGTTAAATAGTTAAATCGGAGTTTCAGAACAGAGTTCAAGCTTGGAGGAAATAAATTTATTTTTTAATTTATCTGTACTAAAATCAGTGCGGCTTAAAACAATGAAGGAAAACACCGTGTGGAAACCGACATGTTCAAGAATCAAAAGTTCGAAGACACACACAGACATCTGCCAGATGTCTGTGTGTGTCATGTCTGTCTTGCTTGGCCAGCGTGCTGGATTATGGCCTGAACCCTCATAGGTGGCCTATGTCACAGCAATGGGAACATGTATGGGCTGATGATGATGATGATGTATTGTATTTATTAGGACATAATATTTTAAAAAGAGTATTGTTCCTCTTTTATTATACCTCTTAAAACCTCAAGTTAATAAAAATGTTGTTGAAAAATGTATTTCAGAAATTGAATCTTTATTGTTCTATAGTCTCGGTCAAAATTTGTGTATTTAATTGCAGTATTATATTGTTAATTAGTTAATTATTTTTAATTTTAAATTATGTAGTAATTTGGAACATTATAATTATTTGCTTATTATTATAAAAATGTACCTGTTTTACTGTGATGTGGTTTTAAATTTAGATTTCAGTTTTTACATCTATTTTATATAGATTTGCTTAAGCAAATATATATGTTATTAAATATCTACCTTATATTCAATGTTTTACAGACCGCAAGCCGTAGTAATATATAAGTATAATTAAAGTATATATTAGTGTCTCTTTTGCATGTTGTCCTATATAAATAATCAAATTACTACCGAGGACTACCATAGAGGTAGGTGTACCTTTAATATGCGTATTCAGAAACGCGATAGTGTTCGTATGAGGACAATACACGTATATAAAAGGAAATTGGGCAAATCGGATCACTTCGAACACGATTACGAGACGTACCTCAATCTCAGATACAAAATTCTATCGAGTAATTCTAAATTGAATAAGACTCACCAGGCGTTTGGTACTGATTATATTATGATGGGCGCGTGAATCTTTTGACGAACAAATTGTATTTCTCCATGTGAATATGTATTTTATCAAGTTTTCTGCATGGCACGTGGATTTATCGGGGTTTTGTGAGTATGAAATTCGATAGCATTGAGGAAGAATTCAATATTGTTTCCCTTTTACTCTTATCTAGTTAACGGTTGTACGAATGACGACGATACTGACACAACGCCGGATATATAGGAAGCTGCACACGGAGGATCTCACTGAGTTTAAATATTTTTATTTTTTATTATACCTATTTATTATAATAATAAGCGAGTTACTTCGCTTTAATGTTAGAAAGATAGCAAAAAAGCAGTGTAAAGATAAAAAAAAAACTATGACTTTGTTTGCTATTTTTTTTTATTCCTAGTGACTTGAATTACTATTAAAACATTTGGTACCTATATTGATTATATTAATCACATTTTGTTTTGTAAATAAAGCTTTATCGTGTATATACACACAGACACACACATGCATGTACCTTTTTTATTATTATAATGTATTGGATTATAGCTATAACGGATTCTAAATCTTATGACACAGTTATGACTAACACAGGCATTAGTTTCTACGAATAATAATTGTACCAATTTAATAGTTTTATAAATAAAATAATTATTGTTATTTATAGCTGAGAGCTATGAAAATAAAAAACAATATATAAGTTAGTTCCACCGAAACTTTTGGGTTACTATAATTAGTTAGGACTAACATTTTGTTCAACATTTGGAAGTACTAACTTCTCTAATGCCTATATAAAAGGTAAATACTAACCTGAATTAAATTTCAAAGTGTGCCTGCCAAAAGAGGCTAGATTCTGGCAAAAGATCTGCTGTTCATGTAGGTTTTCGCTTCAAACGATAATCGAAACAGGAAATGTTATTTTAAAGCAATTTTTCTCATGCTTTGGTGTATAATAGATCCATTATCTGCTTCAATTTTATGTTGAAAATTGTTACTACCATTTTGTAATTTTTAATCGTTAGTCGAAACATAAGAGTTTATTTTTATTTAATGTTTCAATTTTATGGTAAAAATGTTTTCGCGCCGTTTTTAAATATCGAACATTGCAATCAATGTCTTTGCTCATCGTTTATTGTTTTTCTTTTTTTAATCGTTTATCCAGCCAACTAGTTGAATTTACTCAAATTTTGAAAAAAAAAGGTTTTATAATACACCAAAAAGAAAATTTTGTGGATATTTAATAAATAAATTTATTTTTTGGAGATTTTATGACTGCATATAAAATGATAATTTGCTTCTGTCTTTAGGTAACGGCGCGACGAAAACGAACACTTTCAATTTCGGATCTTTTTTTGCATTATATGAATATAAGGTCAACATCGAGAAAAAATTTTAATTGAACGAAGAAATTTTTGCTTCCTTTAGAAATTAAAA
Organism: Zerene cesonia; assembly: GCF_012273895.1. Classification (NCBI taxonomy): domain Eukaryota; kingdom Metazoa; phylum Arthropoda; class Insecta; order Lepidoptera; family Pieridae; genus Zerene; species Zerene cesonia. The sequence continues at coordinate 7,522,083 of NC_052117.1, forward strand.
ATTTTGCTTCTTTATTCAATTTTCAAACTTGGAATTATAATAACCGTCTAAATTACACAATTGTAAAACAACAAGTTTTAAACACTTTACCTTGCAAATTTAACCCCACTTAAAACTTCTCAGTTAAGGCTCGTCCCATCCAACTATGCTCTAAGTAAGTATTGTATCTAATTTCCGACCCTCAAAAGGATTAAGCCGTCAAAGTATTATAAGGGAAGGCATATTAAAAGGCCATTTCAAAGACAATATTGTCCAAAAGTTGCTTGCGAATTTGTATGATAATATTGGGCCCAATGTTGTCGACATTAGGGTACAGTATGGGTTTTTAAACAATATTTTTACACTTGCCGAAGACTTCTAAGATTGAGAATAAGATTACAACAATTTTGTTGGTGTGGACACAATATGAGACGTACTGAAAATATGACAGTACTGGAAATAGGAAGGACATCAAAACTCCACATAAAATTTATTATTTCAAATAGTTTGTTGTAGTACTTTCACGACACGCTGAGATTAGTTTCCACATACTAGTTTATTTCTATAATGAGTCGAAGAAGTTAGTTCTGATCAATTTATGAATCAAACTTTTTTTATTCATTTATTAGGGCAAGGAAATTGTAAAAATTTGTCGGTATAATTGGTACTGTGTTACCATATTACTACGTATCACCTTATACCATTGAATTTTATCTTTACATTTGATAGACAAAAGTTGAAATTAATGTTTATATTTGATAGAAAATATAACAGTGGATCATTTTTTATGAGATGCTAGTCGTTACCATATTTCTAGCATTTTATCCCAATCTTGTTGCTATGGGAAAATTATTTCTTTTACTAAACTGAAATGACTTATATGGAAATAGAAAATTACGAAAAATATAACTAAAGTTATATAAATATGTTCGACTTAATTCGTCTAATCACGCATCCGAAAAATTAACTAATTATTCTTTTAATGAACTTCGAAAAAGGAGAAGGAAGGAAATCAAATCAACTGTATTATTTTTTACGTTTATTACATGGTATGGTATATATATCATATGGTACTTTTTAATAGGTGAACCGATTTTTATATTTTTTATTTATTTGAAAGCTGGTGCGTCCTCGTCCAATGAAATTTCGAGTTGTGACAATTTGAACGCGTTTAGATCTTTGTTAAAAATAATTATAATATGGCGCTGAATGGTATAAGATTACATTAAGTTCTTAGTAATAAAGTTAACATCTTTAATTTTCCTAGAAGAAAATATAACAAAACCGCAAGCTTATGACACTATTGCGCAATTTTATTCAAAGGTTTGGTTTAAAGGACATATTGCCCCTTAAACCAAATCCTACTATAAAACTAATATATTCCAAAATCCCTTCCCTGATGATCCTCTGCATATGGGAAGGAAGATATAAATAATGACATCGTAAACACCCTCAGAGCTTCCTTACATTATCTGATACGATATCAGTATCGGATGCCAATTATTTTTTTCAATCCTTTCCAAAGCCTTGTATTGAGACTTTTAACAAAGTATTTTTTATTCGTGTAAACAATTACATGTTTATTATTGCGTATTACAAGAACACTTTTTAACACACATTTATCTATCTACCCTGATCTACTATCTACCCACACAAATATCAGGGTATAAAGAGGAAACTGTTGTACTCTTGTATCGTTTTCCTTTAAAAATTCTTTCGTCATTAGAAAGCTGCAACTTCACTGATATAGGTTATATGCTGAAACTATCAAAAGATTGTTATATTTCTCCAGTGATTTTTGGAAGCATTTCAGTACCAAAATCGGATCGTAGCGACGATTGATCGTGTTGTTTAATGTAAAAATGCTGTCAGCAAACAGAGAAGAAATGGCAGCTTCTATGACTGAATTTAGGTATTTTACGACAAACCTCATATTTAATGTTTCGCTAGAGTGTAAAATGCAATTATTTGGCAAAAATTTATTGTTTGAACAGTGGTGGTTCAGTGACCTCGGACTTAAATCAAAAAGTCGGGGGATCGAGACCGCATAAGCGTGCAAAGAATCAGTTTATCCGTACATTATTCACATCACCATTCCTCGAAACGGTTAGGGAAATTCTCACGTCGCAAAATTAAAAGTTCAACGACATTCGACATCTGCCAATCAGCATTTGGATCAGCGTGGTGGATTAGCCCATCACTTATAGAAGGCCCGTGTCCCAGCACTGGGAAAATATAGCTGATGATGATCTGGACTATTTTGCATTACCTTTAATATTGATATTACGATTATTTATAAATACCTAAGACAGAATCGTTCTGAGTCAAAATATATGTGTATAATAAATAATGTACAATTCACTGTGAGAATTTATCAAAAAATCGCTGTTTTTATTCTCGAATAAAAGATAAATTCAAAAACTAGTCTAGTCAGAGAACAGATTCCATCACTCTGAAGTTGTTCCAACAATAATAGCAAACGCTAGGCGTGTTTTCTTTAAAACTTTTCGAATAACAATTGACCTATCTTTCATTCTTTCATACAATTAGTTGGAGAGCTTAAGTCAATCGTGCTCCGTCTTCCGTCCCACTTTATAACTGTATATTCCTAACACTTTTCTCCCACATCATTTATGCATCACTCTCGAGTGCTTTAGCAAACAGTGGACTATCTCAACGATGAGTCACATTCTCTTGCAAATGGAAAACAAATGCATTTAAAAGCGGTTGCGTCTCGCCTCCGGAGTCCCGACAAATTGTTTTAAAGGACCTTGTTTGAAGAACTCTCTAGATGCGCTTTAGACGTGCCTAGAGTGCCTACACTTCTGGAAAAATGTGATATTTTTGTTTCGAGACAATGCTATGTGAATTAAGTGAATTGTGCTCGAGCATGATATGTTGGATTTCAGTTGTTATATGACATATACGCTGATGGCACTCTATCCTTATGGGTACTATTTGTAGACTTACATTGTATCGGGCGTGATTGTTTGTTCAATCTTATACTAAATCAGCGGCTAACGAACAATAAATAAAATTGCAATTATTTCAACATTAAATTGCAGTTTTAATCTTAACTATAACAATGGTAATTTTAATTTGTTTGCCAAGTAGATAACACACTATTACCGAACCGTGACCACCGGTTTTCACAGATACAAACTATAAATAACCACAAAGCTATAAATAGGCTTGTATATGGTCACGCGTGACCGCAATTGAAACGCATCAGGAAATTTCAAAATTGAATTTGCATGCACTAATGATGTCTCCATTCTGTGTCTGAGTACAACAAGAGGGGTTATATATGCATAGGATTTGGTGACAGACCTAATCAAGTTGTATGTTGATTGTTGACTCGATAGCTTGATTGTTACGATGTTTGTTGCGCTAGAGTTTGAATGAAGGATAGTTGATATAATATCCGGTATATTTCATGCATGCATAATATCATTTACATAGTTCAAATTTGAGTTATTTTGCCCAATTGCGACTGGAGTTCTTATTAGAATTTATTTAGGTTAATTACGTCATAGAACACTTACACACACCACGGTTACAGACAGGATTTCACAATATTCAGTTATTAAAGAACCCCATTTGCACAGCTTGGTTTTGAGAGAAAAAGTTGTTTATTATCATATTTGGTTGTTACTTGTGAATGAATAAGCAGACACTGATGTACGGCGTCCATTTTTTCCTCAATACTGCCTAAACTTCAATTATTGTTTACTAAACTTTAGTATTAGTTTGTGTGTAGTTATTTTCCAGTAGCGTATTCGGAATAATACATGAAGTAATATGTCTTACAAAACTTGGATACCCAATTTTGAACATCAACTGAAGTTTCAATATTAAACTTATGTTATCAATGGTTCAAACGAATTTGAAATCTAATATTACAAATAGATTCATAACGAGAAAGTTTTAAACTGTTTCATTACTTTAGAAGAACACGATGTGTAGTTACAAGGCAAATGAAATACATATTTGAGAAATTATATTTAAGTTGAATGTTATATAGATGGTAATGTAAGTTCAAGTGGTAAAACTTGGCTAATTCATTGAATGTTTTTGTACCGTAGCTGAAACGTGGAAGCTAATTATTTATTTTGAAATTTATTTTCTTTTTCAGCTTTAGAGAGAAGAGAATTTAACTTTCTCATAGGCCGACAAATCGCAGACGTTAATCACCTTTCATCAGGGGACTCGTCTCCTTGAATGCCTTCTGCTATGAATAATTCTGGATGAAAAAAGCTAAGATGAAATGGAATAAATATTTCATTCAAAACATCATATTTCTATGTGGTAACCTTATAATATAATTAATTAATTACACTAAGGAGAACAACAAGTGATGCTACTCTTTAACCCAGCTCTTTCAATATATTAATGAATCCTATTAAATTACTATATTGTAGGTTGGAAAAATAATTTGATAAAAAAACATCAGCATAATCTCCTATATTAACACTTTCGTATGTAATTGTTAATATTAATATTAAAGCATTATGTTTCAACATATTATCAAATTGGTATATATTCCATGAAGTTAGTTAATTTGACTACGATTAATGGTAAAAATATCGAAACGATTAGAACAAGTTAATAAATCATTTTTTATAGCAACATTTTCAATTGTGACGAAAAGGTTATATCAGAATATCAGTTTAAACATTAATTTATAATTATGTGATTAAAGAAAAAAGTACAACTGCCTATCCAAACAAAACTTTAACATGATTATTATATTCAAATGAATCGAAATTTCGACAAGTTACTCGGGAGTATAATTTGCATAACAAATTAGTTGTGAAGTTTTTGCTTGAAAGATCAACAAACATAACCTTCTAATAGTTTTTCAGAGTTATATTGTTAGTAAGATTAGCAGAACGTTAGACAAGCACACTAAATGAAGTCATAATGATTTGATTAATATTACCCGACTATCATGACATGATAAATATATTCCAGCACTTAATACTATTGCGGGTCTTATTTTTCAGGTGATAGAAGCTATTTTTCTATACACGATAATGGTAATGAAGCATGTTATTATGGTAATGAAAAGCGGCACCCACTTGCACTTACAACACTAGCTTTAATGATTGTGTATTCAGTTGACTGTGAAGATCCCCAAATTGTTTATAAACACTAGCTGGGCCCCGCGGTTTCACCCGCGTAAGTCCGTATCCCGTAGGAATATCGGGATAAACATTTGCCTATGATTCAATTCGAATATTTTAAACATAGATTCTAACATTTTTAATTCAAAATTTTGACCAAAAAAAATAAGACCCGCTGTTTCTTATTTAGTAGTAGTAGTTTAGTAGCGGTATTCAATAATAATTAACAATACTGTACATTCTGCAACTATTAGTAATAAAATTCGTTCATGTATAGTTTAATAAAGAGTTATAAATAAAATAAATAATTAAATTTTTTGTAATTATTTTATACTAGCTTTTCGCCCGCGGCTTCGCCCGCGTAGGATTCGCTTATATCGCGCGACATGGTAAGGAGTATTTTCTTCGCATTAAAAAGTATGGTTTAGCTCCATCTTCATACCAAGTTTCATCAAAATCGGTTTGACAATAACGAACTTTCATACAAACTTTCATCCCCTCTCTCAACTCTTTCAACCCTTTTTTCGCGATAAAAAGTATCCTATGTCCTTTCCCAAGTTCAGTTCTATCTTCATACCAAATTTTATCAAAATCGGTTCAGTGGTTTAGGCGTGAAAGCGTAGCAGACAGACAGACAGACAGAGTTACTTTCGCATTTATAATATTAGTAGGGATAAGTGTAATGAGTGTCTATTTTCTGTGTTTTAATATAGTGGTCGATCGTGCTATGTTTGAATACTCATAAAATGTCGCATATCTATACTAATGTTAAAGCTGATGAAGTTATTTATTTCGTTCAACACGCTAAATTTCATAAAATGATCCGATTTGAAAAATTCGTCCATTACTAGATAGCCCGTTTACTAAAGCGACTGTATATGTAACACGGGCGAATCCAGGGTCTATATAGTATGTAATAAAATACCAACATGTTTCTCAAAATTCCTACCACGAAGAAGAATATCTAGCGAAATTGTTGCATCGAGCACAGCCATATTGTCAGTGGGAATTCAAAGAAACTAAAATAAACAGTGGGTAGGTATTTTATTCAATTTCACGGGAACATAGACTTTAGCGCGAATCGTTTACCGTTACTACGCCAAAAGTAACCGAGCGCGGTCCCCGGCGTCAATAAGGAATATAATGCTCTGCAAATATTTTGATGCTCTAGGTGTTATTTCACTGCATTTACATAGCTGTTTGATACCCAAGGAATAATATTTTCTCTTGCACAGTTTTATTGTTAAATTCTATTAAATTTGCTGTATAGTTAATGGTATAATAATAATTCGATATTGCTATTTAATTTGATTATCCTCGGTAAAAAATATAAGGTGGCCATTTTTGTCTAATATTTTATCAATAGTCGAAAAGCGTTTCAAACCGAAACGAAGTATGTTCAAGTTATATAGAGTTAGTGATTAAGAAAAAGCAACATACTGTCCTATATTGCCCTAAAGTATCAATTTTGTATTCAACCTAAAAAAATATAACATATTCTTAAACTTCTCCTAACGTTAAATTTAGCCTGAAAAAAGCTCCGCGTCATTATTGTCCGCTATGGGCTTATTTCAAGCTGATATTTGTCATCTCCATTTTTCAACAATGACTTTCAGTGCTACGAAATTAGCAATAAAATAACTACACTTGAAGTGCTAGGATTTTCAGTATAAACTTGAACAATTCCAATAATCCCGTAAACCGTCTTCAACCTTTAGTAAGGTTCACTAATTTCCCGTGCCTGGGGCAAATTTACATGCCCAAATTATATAGAACCCTTCAACTCTATGGATTCGGTACCACATGTGTGGGATACAAAAGGGTCAAGGTTTCATGTCGCAATGGTCACTAGTATTAGATAGATATCACCTGTTTCTCCGTTTCATTTACGCTTGATAGAATTGGAATTTTGCTGTATTTTACTTTACGGATTGGGAATAGAAGCCTGATTTAATTTGAGTAAGCGTTTTAGCTATTTGTTAAAGGTTTTGTTTGCGTTATATTATTTTAAGAGGATTATGTATTTTTTCCGTTTTTGAAAATTTCGAATATATAAATGTCTCCATCATCATCATCATCATCATCAGCCCATATATGTTCCCACTGCTGGGACACAGGCCTCCTATGAGGGTTCAGGCCATAATCTACCACGCTGGCCAAGTTCGGGTTGGCAGATGTCACATGTCGTCAAACTTTTTGATTCTCGGACATGCCGGTTTCCTCACGATATTTTCCTTCACCGTGAGCAGTGGTGATGTTATTCTACATGCGCTGATAAATTGAAAAATCAATTTATTTCCTGCACGCTCGCCCGGTCTCGAACCCCGACTTATGGATTTTGAAGTCCAAGGTTCTCGCCACGGAGCCACCACTGCTTCTATGTCTCCATAAATTTCTTTTTTTCAATTCTACACAACCTAATTCTAATTAGAAAACCCCGCGCTTTTTTAAATTTACATAATTTCTATACCTGACTGTAATGGCTTTTGTCTGTCTTGCCATTTTTCTGTGTCCATACACCAAAACATGATAATGTCTATTAGAAATGAGAATTCAGTGTTCGTTAATTTATCATTAATTTTTTTTTCTACATAAAAATACACAGTACAGTAATGCAGAATAATTCAATTCTGTGTATCAAATGCCGCTTTCCTAAGAATGTTTTCTTTTTCTGTTGATAATGTGTAGATCAATTGAAAAATCAATTCACATCTTGCTCTCAAAACTCCCTTCTCAAACTATATCAAAACTTTCACTTTCGTTCCTAACGTTTGAAGCACAATTAACACTCTATAGTTTTAACGATATATTTGTGTATATCTGACCTACATTATAAACAACATGCTGATTAATCTTTTACTCTGCGTCCAAACAATGTCACCTAAAATACCATCAAAGTGACGAGTGTTAATGAAGATTAATTTCCTTCGACCTCGTTTTGGTCACGACGATTAACAAGCTAACAACTTTTTAGGGTGTAATGCTTATGAACAAATTAGCGCACTCCTCGTAATATTATGGTCGACATGAAACAAGAGAAATGATGTCATGGAAAATATTATAAAATACGAATGAACCGTTGAGGGCTGTGGTGAATGAAGAGGTGAATGAAGGCGCAAATAAAGGATTTACGTTCTACAGTAAGAGTAAGATGAATATAAAGAAAAGCAATCATAATAAGTGTTTTTTCGCAACTGATTAGCTTGACATATAAAAAATTGAGAAATTGAAATTATGAGCTTTTGGACGCAGCTTCACATAGGCTAAATTCGGAGTAGTTTAATAGATGTTATTATACATATAAACCTTACTCTTGAATCACTCTATCTATTAAAAAAGGAAAAATATGTGGTGTAGTTTTAAAGAGCATACATACATAGGGACAGACGCGGCAAGCGATTTGTATCATAATAAGTAGGTGGTGTTGTGAATGTATAAACCCTATATAAATAAGTCAAGTATTTCATATAGGTACTTCCAAACGTCGCTGTAAAAAATCCTGCAGAAAGAAAAAAACATACTAATGATAATTTAAATCCTTCAGTTGCGGACAGCTCCACACAAACAAACCTAAAATAGCCTATACAACAAACCAATCTACCGTATGATATTCCGTTTATTTCTATGTCCACAACACGCTTCACATAAATCTATTCTCTATAAATTATTTATTCGTTTCCACAAAATGCATAATAATATTTTATGATATAATATTTCATACATTTTATAGCGTTCTCGTAAATTACGTTTGTATTGTTATTAAAAGCCGTTTGTGTGAAAATATTGAACCTTTAGAGGGATAACAGTAATTGTGACGGTTCGTATGTCTAAATCCTAAAGAGAATCGCTGGAACGACGGTAATAAATTAGCTGGGATTTTGTGTAATATCATTAATAGAACGTAAGTATAATGGTATAACGCTATACCATCTTATTGAAAATAAGTGCCAGTAAGGGAAGGAGGACTACGTGAGATTATGTCTTATTACAAGTAAGCAATATCTGTCGACCTCATTACCATACGAAGCAATTATATATTCCCCAACCACAGAAATGCAATGTACTTACATATTAAATATTTATCATTCTTTGTCATATGAACAGACATCCAATTTAGATTTCTGCATTTATATATACTGCAAATTACAGAGGTTCCCAAAAAAAAAACATACTGTCAAGGTTTTAATATGTTACGTCTGTAAATGAAGATTAATTATTATCACACATATTTTAGTTATCATCCGTAGTAATTGTTATCCGTATTACATTTAATGAAAGTTACATGTTAAAATTTATTTATATTCTGAGAAGCATTACTTTAATAGCATATAAGTCTCAAGACAGTCTTTTGTCGGATAGAACGCATTCTTAGCTCGCGTTAGAACACCAACCTGATACAGTGCTATGACGCCAAATTGTTTAAGAGATAATGGACTTCGTCATGATGAGATCCAAAAAAGACAATTGGGCTATATCTATATAATATAGTCGAAGGGTGAGAAATTAAAAAGGAAGAAAGATGACATTAAAAGAACAGTAAGCAGAAGGAGAAATGGAGAAGGAAAACGATCGCACTCTTCGGCAAGCTTTAGTGAAGGTCTATACTGGAGAGCGAGACAAAAATCTACGCAACTGGTATATAATAATAGAGCTACTACAACTGACTGGACTGTAGTACTTATTAATATTATGCGGTAATGTACCGTCAGAGTGATAATGTTCTGCTTCTAACAAGTCATTGAAACATTCAAAAATGATTTTTTATCAAGCAAATTGACTTATTCATAACTAGCTATTTGCACCGGCTTCGCCCGTGGTACACATAGGCCTATAACACTCAACGAAGTTGCAGCTATCCAATGTTGAAATCGGTAGAGCCGTTTTTGCGTGACAACGCTGTAAATATGCAAAAATTTCCTCTTTATCATATTAGTGTAGATTGTTCTAAGATCATTACAGCACCTATCAGGTACCTAACGCCTTTCTAATTATTTTTCTTCGCAAAGTTAATCAAGTTGTTAAAGCGTATAAAATCTTTATGGCGAACTTCTTTGTGCATAAAGCAGAGCCAGTATCAGGGAAATTATAATTTTCTTGACCCATTTAAATTTAACTTTGTATACTTTTTCGTTTTAATGATATTACTTCTGTAATATAAGTCAACATAATATTTATATTAAATTTCTTTTGCGTGTTTCTGTTGACCCCAATGGTTTATAAAAGAACAATATCTACATGGGCGAAGTCGGTGCAAACAGTTGTTATTAATCGATATGGCAAAGTAATTGATATTTTTAAATAAGGTTTTGAATGAAAACCATGTACATTGCAGGGAGTAGACAAGATATATTTTTTTTTTTTGTAAAAATATTATTTGTAGTGAGTATTTAATGGAGACCGATCTCATTCCCGCTTATACGTTATTCGGCACTAACCACTACATTGGAGCATTCAGTGTATTTATTCTGTACTAAAATAAAGCTGGCGAGTTGGTTGGTATGTCAGAAGCTAGTATTCCAAGAAGATGCTACGAAAGAAGTTTGAGACACGAAGAAAATAGGATAGTTTTTATACTTGGACATCCAACGGCAACGAGCTCTGTGTAGGGAAATCCGGGATCTGTCTAAACTTCTTTTGAATACGGGCACAAAACCACGGGCAAAGAACTGGTTTAAACTAAACAAAAAACACCAATTAGTATCGCTAAACCAGCAATCTTTATGCATGTATTTATATACATAAATCATGAATAAACCCACAGAAGCCTACGCAAATACCCACATATCGCAAATACACTACATGTTGTTCATTACTTAGCAAGGACAGGTATTTCAGTACATTATACATCTATAGATCCTTTGCAGGCACATTTAATAAAGTGAAATACTCTTGGTATATCTCCCATAATGGGATTAGATACTGCCATCTTATAAATATTGGGACGCGACGAGTTTCGTGAGATATGGCTGAAGTTATGGAGGCTAAGAGGTCGAACTTTTAAAGTTTTCTGAGGCATGACAAACATACGGGTAATTCTTCTTTCCGTTTTAAAAGATAGACAGCTTGCTCGCTTTATTTCCTGTGTATTTTCAAGAAAAAGGGTAGTAGATTTTTTAAACTGATACTTGAGATTAAAAAAAAGGTAATTTTAATACATTTAAAATCCGTTAAAAAGTCTTTAATTTCTAAATATAATACTCGCGTAGAATCAAACTCAAGGAAGTATTAAACTTAACACTTGTATTTATTACGAAATTGTCGTTACAATAAAAACATAGGAAATCTTAGATAAACGTTCATTTCTTTTTAAGTATTTTATTGATTTAAAATGTATCTACCAATGCAATACTTTGTACCAACGATAAACTTCACAATACATGAATAAGTTTTTAAAAGGTTAATTTAATCAAAAGTCCTTTTTTAATAAGAAGATGTTATCATAATATTATTTTGCTACCTAATCACATCAGACATTAAATTCCAACATCAAATTCAAATATTGTTATATTAAAAAGCCCAAGAAAAAAAGGTTAGCGACTCGTGACAAAAGAAAACAAATTTGTAAAAGTATTCCACTCCAAACTCAACTGACCCGATAATTGAATCGCTAAATTAACGAAATAGATTTCGAATCACGAAAAAGTAACTTTTATAATCATTACGAAAGTCGTTTCGCAAAAAATGGAGAAAATTCACGGTAGGCAAAAATTGCTTATTTCGCGTAGCCGAGGTGAAATAACCGTTTCACCGAAGCCAGGCCTCTTGTACTGTTAAATTAAACCGTTATGCCTCAAATATACGATTTTCGGTCTTTAAATGTTGGTCGTTTGTTACCCCGCGTGTGATGGAAACCTGCGCAGGGTTTGCCTTTTAAATTTAAACTGTATTTTAAATGCAAAACAGTGTGCATACATTATTTTGTTCGAATGTATCTTGACAAAATTTTTAATCGACATTTGAGGAAAACATACAAGCTTTTGTTTCTATTATTTTCATACGATTTGTTAAAAAATGTAGAAGTTGTGAGGTTTGATTGCATGGAATATTATAGAAGTTAGTTCAATTGATATCTCTTTGCTTTAAGTCCATACTGCCATCTGCATACAAGTATATATATAAACATCTTATACTAGAAATATTAATCACAATACCATCAAATTTTCTTTATCAGTTTCTACAAGATGTAATATACTTAGTCTGGCCATAAATACTGTTACACTTAATTATAAAAAAATATTACATTTGAATTTCGAATCTGT
>NC_052117.1:7535446-7547695 GCF_012273895.1 Zerene cesonia
AGTAATAAATGTTATTTGCAGTTAACAATTTTCTTTTTTCTTTATTACAATATTTATGGCAAGACTAGGTAATTTAATGTAACTAATATCCTAAACTCCTACTCACTCTAGGATCAGTTTGGCACCCAACATTAAAATGGATTTCTCTGAATTGAGTTAATGATACACATATTTAAACTTCATGTATTTATTTGCTTACTTCGGTCTCATGTGGTCTCAAACACATTCAAACATTTTAAATAAACATTACCGTGAGCATACTCATAAACACCGGGGTTTTAAAAGTTAATGGTTAAGAAGTTCAACAATAATCAGAAACAGTAAAAGCTAATGGTGGAAGTTAATAAAACATGCGAATGTTAAGAAATAAACAGGTGTACTCGAGCTGCAGATTTAGTAATTCAAAGTTTCTAACTACTGGAGCGTATCATCCATTATGACATAGGGCACCGAGTGAAACGACAATTTCGCGGTAGAAATGAAGCCAACTAATTAAAATGGTGTTAAAGTTAGGCCCTTGGGCGTCATAAAAACTTCGGGCAGGTTATACTCGAAGTTCGCAAGGGTGCAGGCGAAGGGTTTGATTTAGTTTCGTTGAAATGGGGAGCATCGTGTGTCGTATGCGGTGAGGAGTTGCGAACTCGGCTAACTAAGAGTTTTACTCATAACTTTCCGTGAAAACTATTTACCTTTAATGACTGTGAAGTGGGCAAATTTTATTTGTGCGATGTTATAGCCCCTATTGAAAGTGCCGGGGACGATCCATCTGACATGAAGTATCATTTATTTATCACGCTTTATTGTTGCTCCTGTATGTTTGTTCGACTCTTTTAGAGTATTGTACTGTAGGTTGATAATAATATCTGACTATAACCAGTTAAGATTAGTACCTACTATATAATTCTGTACATTTAAATAAGGATTTTTCAGTTCAAATTAAAAACAAAGGATTACTTTGAGATTGAATACGTTTTCTATATTTATTTTTTTATAGAAACATTTGAATGAGTGAATGGAATACTCTTTAGTATGGGAAGGATATTAGTCTACAATATCTTTTATGATAAATGTGAAATTATGTAGGTTTGTTTTTTGCATGTCTTTCTCTCACGTTGCAACGGAGTTAGTTTTGATATTTTTTTTTTTGTCTAGAGATAGGAGGCTAGATAGTGACATAAGCTACTTTTTACCGAATCAAAAAAGTTAAACCCATAGGAATATCCTTTGAAAAAACCGCGTTATAATGATGAAGATGTATTCGTAGGAAAAAGGACCCTTATACTCATATGTGGTATTGAATCTATTAAATATCTGCATTTTAAAGTGTAAGATTAACTACAAAAACTAAATAATTGCTGCTTAATGTATGACGATCATCAGAAATTATACATTAGGTTTCATAAAATGTTTGTGTTATTTGGAATTGTAGCAGTTTAACAATTCAAAGCTTTTTGTACTGTACATTTAAAATTATTTGTATTTTCGCCCATTAATTATATATATTTAACTGACATCAAGACACGAAGAAAGTATGAAGCTGACAGTTTTTTTTTTATTTGTTACCTTTTGACTGAGTGAACTAATTTTGAGGATTCTTTTTATTATTTGAAATGAATTTGGTCTATTTCTGACAGTAGGAAGGTTGTTAAATATTATAATATTTTTTATTAATAAATTTGAATAAAAATAATTATTTATTAATTCAACCCCAGAGAATACTGTTATGAAGCAGTCGTCTTAAGATGTAACAAAAATAGTTGTAAAAGGTTATGTTATTTTATAGCAGTTAAACAGATTGGATATTTATTATTTAGAAAAATATATGCCTTTCAACTATGATGTGTTTGATGCTAGTCAAGTCTAATTCTAGTAGATAATAGACAGAAAACTAACTCCTTACTACATAGTATCACAAAGAGTATCTAACTGGGTGCTACTGAGTGGGTAACGCTTGTAGTTATTATATAAATTTTTCGCTTTTGAGTGGTTTTGAAGTCGTAAAATTTTTGTTATAAATAACTAGCTGTCTGCCGCGGCTTCGCCCATGGTGGCTAAGGAGGCTTTAGCCTTCCTCAATAGATGGGCTATCTAAAACTGAACGAATTTTTCAAAACGGACCAATAGTCCTGAGATAAGCGCGTTCGAACAAACTCTTCAGCTTTAATTATAGATACTTTATAATAATATTAATAAAGATTATTAAAAATATCAATCAGTTTGCAATATCTAGAGTAAACGAAGCTACTTTATAAAAATCTAACATATCTTACTATTTGTTATCATTGTTTTTGCCCTTTTAAAAATAATACTATCAATTGGTGAATAAAACAAATCTCTCTTAACATCAACCTTTATTGAAATTATTTTAAAGATACTTTACAAAGAGTTGCATCTGTATGACCGCTATAATATTAAATTCCCTATTTTAAACATACTGTTCTAATTCAAACTTGATTATAATGATCAATAAATATTAAGAACAAAAACCAATATTAATATTGATGAGATAAGAGCATCATTTTACGTCAAATTAGCATATATTTATAGATAGATTTATTGGAATATTGTATGGGACGATTTTCCAAGTCTTCATTAAAATTTATCCGTCCAATAAATTATTATGCAATTAAATTAAAGTGTTACCTGTAAAATGCAAAACTTGATAAATCATACATATTTGAAATGGTTGTCTTATACTGTAGGTTATTTATTGAACGAAGATAAACAAAAAAAAAAATACTCTTACTTAACTAATTTGATAAAATACACAAAAAAACTTGATAATTTCTGTATGACTAGTCAACCAGATGAAAACAAAATTACATCGGATAAGTAGTCACAAATACTATTATGATATAAATAAAAATATAATATAACGTCCTGATATTATAAATCTTACAATATTATAAGCGTGAAAGTTTCGAAGTATGGATAGATGGATGTATAGATGTTTGTTTCTCGCTCACGCCAAAAATAGCCTTTAGGTATTGCCTGAATGGCAACAAATATATATCCATCCATACGTACAACATTTCCCGTTAATGATATAAGTAGGATACGCCCTCTTTTTCAGTTACTTAACAATAAAATTAAACCACATGTAAGTGATATTGTATAAAATTAAATCAACAAATCGTCTACAAAAACTCAATGCCCCACAATCATGGAATACACACCAATCAAAACAAAGTCCTTAAATTTAGTTAACAAAATCCATCGTATCAGTACAAAGGCTCATCGAGTGACAATTAAAACTTGAATACAACACAAACATTTAAATTGGAAACAGTATAAATACAATTTGAAAATAACCAGTGAAAGAGAGGCTTCAATGAAAAAGTAATTGTGCACCCGGTAATGGAAAATGTATTCTAAATTTACCACAACCGCAAAAGCATTCATTAAAATTCATGTTTAATTAGTATTTAACGGGTTTTGATTGTGTTTTGATTATTGAAATTTTATTTTAATTCTATAGCTGAAAGTGCTATGACAATAAATAAAAATAATATTTGTTATGTCTCGTTTGTCCGATGTTTTATGACATACAAAATTCCCTCCTCTATTTCATCGCCTAGGAGTTTGGTTTGTAAAGAAAACGGTAGGCAATTGTCATGTTCTAGGTATTTTTTCAATCTCACTCATCACTTTTTGTACAGTTCCACTGGCGTGAAAATTTAATAAATAAACGTAATATATTTTAATAGAAATTCCAATGTATTTAAAGTACATTAATTAAATAAGTGTACATGTCTCCACTCCTATGTAGGTATAAATTTTGTTCTAACGATCAATCTTGCACCGAGCGACTTATAATAATTATTTAAACGTAAATGAAATAATATAATACTAACAGCAGTACTGAGAAATGTTGTTAATAAAACGTCTTACAATTACTAAACAGAACAAAAAAATGTTATTTTTATCGAAACCAATAGATTTCACAAAGAAATCTGGTATTCACCTTTAAAAACCAGCTCATAACTTTGTGTATACAGCTTGTATAATAAAAATAAAGGAATTTATAAACCTCACGTTTTAGTTGCGCGAGCACAAAAATACGAAAAATAGTCATACAAGTATTACCCACTGTTGTAGAGGAAAGTTTTATTTTTTCACTGCGAGGTCAAATAGCAAATAAAATCATGGAGTTACGGCGCCGCTTGCACTGCCAAATATTTTGTTATTTTAGATAAAATCTCTAAATGTACGAGTCCTTTTAGTTCAAAATTGTTTGCCCAGAACAAGGTCACACGTCCTGTATTATTATCACTAACTGCGTTAGTTTTGCCCTTTAATTTGGTACCCTAAATTTTCCTTAGGGTCGGGTCACGTTGAAACACATTTCACCGGATTGAAATTCGTGGAATATTTTTGTGACAAATATTTCCATTAATTGATATGAGGTAGCCGGGTGACACTGTTAATATAGCTAGCATATTTCACACAAAGCTTTGTTAGCTAATGTTTTAAAATAATAGGACTTCTTAAATGAAAAATATTTCTATCTACATATTCTTAAAAAGTAGGTTTTTAATATTATTTAAACAGAAGTGTTGCTTGATACGTAATAAATTAATAACATTAAATGAACAATAAGTTTGGCATACAGATGATCTCTTTGAATATAATTTTACAGTTATGTATTTACATTATAAGTTAATTTAATGTTTGTACAATAAAAACAAATATTTACAAGACTTTTAAAATACGTTTACAACGAGATCGTGATAAAATTCATGGAAATGAACATATTCAACGCAAACATAACATAAATTTTAAACAATGAAAAATATTCTTACAATTATATCACATTTCTTTACAAAATCCCTTAAATTATCTGTACAGTAGATATTATACATAATGTTTATTCAACAGACCGTGAATGTGATTTTGAATATGTACATTGTGGTTTCAATTGAATAGAAAATGCATAATAGCAGAACAGCAAATATCTCATTTATACAATCTCTTCAATAATAATGCGGTTAACGCAAATGACAGCTAATTTATACAAAGCTTGGCATTCAGACGGTAAAAGTAATTGAATCCAGGAATTAAATCGGCTGTATGCACTGCGGAATCCAATTTACTTTCATAAGATCAAATAATATATAAGAGCAAACTCATAAGGCCGAAATAAAATCAAATGTGTCCCTAAAACTCAATCGGGACGTAAAAGCGTAACAAATATCGCAAAATATTTATTATTACTTATCCTTACCCTAACAATAAAAGTAATGATAGGAGGAAAACTGAAATATTTATGCCGACCGGCGAAATAGACGATGTTGTTATGAGATTCCTATAATCCTTCGCCTCGTTTTGAGATGGGTAAGTGTAGGTTCTGTCGGTGACGCTCTTAACCTCGGCGGGACAAGGCAATAACTCCACGGGAATTTGTAATAACGTTCTTTCGTTATCACCTCTCACTCTCTTTGGTTCATCCAAATAGCTCTCATCGATTTCGTCGTGAAATTCATCTGTGTTGTCTGCATCATCTCTTATTTTATCGCTGTCTATATTATTTTTCGTATCGATCCTTTCATAATACGTAAAGTGTGAATTTGGTGAGAGATCTGAGTTGAATTTACAAACGAAATTCTCAAAGGACGTCCTAACTTTGCTACTCTTCGTCTCATGGCGTAGTTTGTGCATCCAAGCCAAATGGCAGTCACAATCGAAGTCGTTTCCTGCAACAGTCCGTTTCTTATTAAATTCAATAAAACTCGAATCATGATATTTTCAGCACAAAATTTATCGTTAGTAATGTTGTATTCTATTTGGAATGAGAAATACTGGAGAAAGAAAAGTAATTAATTTAAATCGTATAATTTTCTTCGCTCAAGTCAGGAAGCGCTGAAAAATTAAATTATTTAGTGAATTGAGCTTTTATATTTCTTTTGAATGAGGTGAATGTGA
Organism: Zerene cesonia; assembly: GCF_012273895.1. Taxonomy (NCBI): domain Eukaryota; kingdom Metazoa; phylum Arthropoda; class Insecta; order Lepidoptera; family Pieridae; genus Zerene; species Zerene cesonia. Next base: position 7,541,369 of record NC_052117.1, read on the forward strand.
AATTAACTTTAATGAACTTATTAATAAGGTAATAAAATGTCAACTAACCTTCTAGAAAGATGTAGCTTTTCTGAAGTTTTAAGTTGTCGTAAATTGGGCGTAGGTTTTCAAATGTGAATCTCTTTAATTTATTATGTCTTAAATCCAAAGCTGACAAACCTCGAACTCCTTCGAACAATCCATCAACTAAAGTTACCAATCTGTTATGACTTAAGCTCAATTTCTTTAACTGTGAAAGACCATCGAATGTTCTTTGGGCCAGTATATAAATTTCATTATAATCTAATAATAGTTCTTGGAGGTTCCATAGCTCAATAAATGTAAAGGAATTTAAAATAGCTATCTTATTTTTCCTTAAATCTAATCTCTTTAAATTAGCAAGTCCATCGAAACATTCTTTTTTTAATTCACTTATGTTATTCTTGTCGATTTCTAACTCTAGTAAATTTACAAGGTGTCTGAATGCACCGTCTTCTATAACGCTTATATTATTACTAGTTAAGAAAAGTTTCTGTAGCGCTGGCAACTCATAGAAGGTTTCCGTTTCGATTTTCTTGATTTTGTTCTCATCTAACGTGAGTACTGTAAGATTGGGCAGGTTGAAAAATGCATGTTTGCTCAGAACAACTATTTGGTTTTTGGTCAATGTCATTTCGCGGACTGACGTGACGTTCACGAATGTATAAGACTCAATCTTGGGTATCGAGCTGTACTTTATACTAAATTGTGTCAATTTTCGCAGATATCTTAGCACTCTCGTGGGTACGAAACTCAGTCCCCCATCGGCACGTACGTTGAATGCGAGCGTTTCTATGTTCATTTGTGAAGTGAAGCTTGACCACAAAGGGTCCGCTCTATCTATGCCTCCATTGAACACCCAGCATTCTGTTTTAATAGCTTCGTTTATATCTTGACTATTTTCACAGTAGCAATGCACTTTGGAATCTCTGTCGCTTATATCGCAAATATTGATTGCTGTTTGAACTATTTTTTCCTTTTGCTTCCTTCTGTTGGCGTGTAGGGAATCTATTGCGATGAGCAACAGTAGCAAGGCAGCGGGTATCTTTTGAGCCCGCATACCTTCTACCTGGAACAAAAACACAATATATTAACAACACATTTATGTACCTCATTTTAACCGTCGGTTTCAACAAAATCCCTTTCATAGTTCTAGTGTCGTTTACCGTATTAATTTCACCGAAAATGTATTCAAAAAATTTGCAGTGCGGTTTTTGAAATAACATTTTCTATGGCGTGTATTTGGATAGCAATTTGCATTGAAAGCCAACCCCGGCTTGTGAAAATTTAAATATATACTATTTAAATATATGCTAATAATGTAATGTCGGTGTATTTAATAACGGTAGGGAATGCTCGGCTAGCTGTCGCTTAGTTGTGTTTACGGTGAATGTTGGAAACACCTGTTATTCTTGTTTCTACAACGATCGTGAAATTTATGTCGTCACATGATTTATATTCTGAGGTTAATATTTAACGTTTGCTGCATGACGTTACAGAAAATTAGATGTTAAATTTCATTTCTCTGGTTTGTTTGACGTACGAATATCTTGTTCGAATGAAATACGAACAAAGTATGGTACGAATTTTCGCGATTTGTTTATTGATTTTATAGAGAAATGTGATTCATTTTACATCCTCTTCAATAAACTTTATGTTTTTTCTTATACTAATAAGTATCTTACCTTAGCTTTTTAGAAGTAGTAATAGTAATATATACGTAAACGATCAATATTTTACGTTCATGCGAGCAGCGAAGTTAGTGATTCGGCTGATAGTAAGCGTTAACCGCCGCCCATGAACACACTGTTACCTTTTATGTTTTAATTAGAATATACTTTAGATATACAATTGCCATTATTTTATCACACTAATTAACAATATTTACAGCTAAGGTCACAGAAACTGTGCTGAATTTTAATGGCCAAAAGGTGTAACGGGAATTAAATAGGTACAAGGGATCTGTAAATAGCTTTAATTAAGGTTTCTAATTGAAACTGCGATCTGAAACTGTTATTGGTGAGATTTACCGCTGCTCTGTTAAATATTTAAACAGAACTGTATCACTGAAATCTGTACATTAATAGGCGAAATCTTTCACTGGTTTTGAAAAGTAATAATGTATTATGAAATAAATCAAATGGTTATTTTTTAATTTTTAGTTTTGTAGCTTTATAAATGAGAATAATTTAAAGAATAGAAAAAAAATTCTCAATTGTTATATAATAAACAGGATGAAGTGGGTGTGATGACTTGGATGGATAGTACAAAAAATTATGTTATAGTGAGTTATTTATTGATGGATGTGGGTCATCTTCAATCATCAGGTCAATATAGGTATATTACACATAGGTATGTGTATTTTATTTGTCAAATGTATTTGCTAACATGATACGAGTATTTGAACTCAAGAGTTTGTAGAAAAGAAAGGTTAAATTTCGACCACCACTCGATCCTAGTAAATATTAATTGCCCATTGTAAATGTTAAGATATCATTTGGGCCTGGATAATGTTTGTAATGTAAAAGTTTCTATATAATGTAAAAAGTTAGACGAAATGACATATATGCCAAAATACTAATAAAATTTATCAGCGTGGTGGATTGTGGTCTGAACCATCATAGAAGGCCTTTGTCCTTGCATTAGGAACAAAAATATGGGCTGATGATGGTAAATGATGGATTGAATCTTATTTCTGTTAAATAATGTATACATAATGCAAAATCTGCCTTTTTGAATTATGTATTAAGTGGCTCAGTGGTGAGAACTTCGGACTTCAAAATTGTTAAGTCGGGGTTCGGAATCGGGCGAGCGTGCTAGAAATAACAATAATTAATATTAATTTTTTAATTTATCTGCATATGTGGATAGCATCACCACTGCTGATAACGGTGAAGGTAAACTACGTGAGGAAACCGGCATGTCCAAGAATCAAAAGTTCGACATGTGACATCTGCCATCTCGCACTTGGCCAGCGTGCTGGATGATGGTGGTGAACCCTCATAGGAGGCCCGCGTCCCTGGGCTGATGATGATGAATGTATACATAATGAATAATGATTTATGTTTAATGTTAATAAAAGCTTTATTACACAACAACGTAGAATCAAATTTAAGTAGCAAATGTGTTGCTCGTAATGTGTCTATTTTGAAGAAATCAATCCTATCTTAATGGATGTAATGGACTTTTGACATGAAATGTTAAAGGAAAATAGCTGTAAATAGACAGTCATTATTTGTCGATTACTTTGATATTCACGATACTTTCTATATAATATACCGATAAAAGTAAATATAAACATGTATTTATAGATAATCGTTTACTATAGAACTTATAATTACCATAAACTTTTGATCAAAATACTGTCAAATAGAATGCTCTGTTCTGAAATTGTACGTATAACAGGAAAATATATAAAAGATAAAACAAGAAATTGCATTCATACTTATATCTGTATTCAGATGATCAACAACAAATCTCAAATTACTAACTGAGTTTGATACCAAATTAAGATAACATCGTTTCTACTGCTAGATTTTTATCAATATTTTGCTGATACGGTAATTTATAAGCAAAAGCAGTAAACTTGGTCGTGTGTGAACAAACAGGTCTAAATCCAGACACTGCGGATGTCTGAGGCTTCAGTCGCGTACTCACGGTAGAATGTTCTCACGCCCAGTGACTTTGTAAAGGCCGATAGAGCGAAAAGCAACTGACAATTTGATAAAAATATAACGGTTCGTTGCCCCGAAACAATTTACAGTTGTGTAGAAAATACGTTATGTTTGTAGCTGACGCAGGCAACGTAAATTTAAAGCATTTTGTGACACCGCCTGACACGCTGTATATATTTGAAATTAGATTGAGGTAACTAATCCAGAATGGAAATAGGTCGTTCATTCATTTAATATCATTTACAAGAACTATGAAATGTCAAATCTTTGAATGTTTAACAAGAAATGCTACAGCAAGTTACAGTATTTATTTATTTATTTATTTTAAACACTTTATTGTGCTGTCAACGCAGCAGAAATAAATACAATAAAACTTACGCTAAAACATACAGCACAGAAGGCGGCCTTATCACTTACAAGTGATCTCTTCCAGGCAACCAACTGAACAAGTGAAAAACAAAAATACTTAAAGGGAGGTAGGTAAAAAGTTAAACCAGTGAAACATATAAAAGGTAATACTAACTACTAGTTATTTATATAAAGAGAAATTAGATATTTTATGGTTTATAGCAGAGTAACCATTCATCGTTGTCATAAAGAAAAAAAAGCTAAAAAGCAGTGGCACACATTAAAATAAACAATGAATATGAGAAGAATAAGAAGGTATATTAATTAAAAACTAAATAATTTCGACAACCGACTTAACCGAAACCCGATTATAATCGACGTAATTTTTATTGACGATAACTCCTAAATCAACCCGTAAAAACTTACAAATACAGTACACTTAAAAAAGCGGTTCTTTCTAAAGGAAGTTAGTTTGTTACTTTCCAGAGAGTTCAAGTAATCAAAAACAAAACATAGAATTTATCGCGACTTCGCCCGTGGTACAATATTTATTTTTTATTATATTAATATGGAAAACAATCTTAAACACCCCATGAGAAATAAACATATAAGAAGATGATAGATCAACTTGGAAGATAAACGCCTTTCGTATACCAATATAAAGATAAAGTTTTTGTCTTCATTCAACATTCGAAACGTGACAACGTTCGAAGAAAATTACCTTAATTCAGAAATGCCAATAAAGACTCAAAAAGTCCCTAACAATCTGAAAATTGATTTATGACGTCATTAAGTGTTACTGCTATCTCTAAGAGGATATTTATAGTCCCTTTTGAAACTGGAGATTGACAGTTCCTTAGTGCTCTCGATTGTCTAAAGACTAGTTCGAGAGTTAATTAACGGGCTGTTCTTGAGTTATATAGTTATCTGATGTGGAAATTGGTTCGGTTTTATTATAAATTGAGTCATTGTTGATTTTCAACCTCATTGCATGGACAAATTGAAGTTTTGGCTACGGAAACATTTAGAAATTGAAGGCTTGACCGGATTTTACAATTTAATCGAACGAAAAAAAAAATTGTTACCACCATCATCATCAGCCTATATATGATCCCACACCACCACATAAATTCTGGAGCTCAGGAAGGCCGACAAAAATTATTGCATTGTTGGAATAATTCAGAAACAGAAGAGCGATTTCAGAAAAATTACTGTTACTTCGCTCGATCATCCGTTTTCAATATTGTATCTCAATAAATCAAAAATATAGTGTAAAACAAAACCAAATACGTCATCACTCGCACATATCAGTCAATAAAATAACACAGAATTCGACCCTAAATATTTTATATTTCATAACATATTCCCGCGCGATATTCACACAGAGAAGAGGCATCGTATCGTAAAATCGCATGACCATAAGCCTATTGCAGGCGAATAAAGATGTCCATATGCGCTTAGAATGCTTCAGAAATGGGAAGGCTTTAAATTTTAAGCGAATATCGCCTTTATAGTTATAGCTGTATGTAGGCGAACTGATTAATATCCCTTGATATATGAATTTACAGAGTAATATTATATAATTGCTCTCGCTTGTTTCATTTTTATTGTTATTGAAGTAGGTACGATATCATTTCGGGTGATAATCAAAATTTTCAAACTAAAATGTTACGAACGTTGAAAAACTGTGATATTGTTCAAATATATTGAATACGATTATACTTTTGTAATACTATAGACAGGATTCATTATACAAAGTAGACGAACAATTTGATAAGAATTGCTTAATGTTAACTATCAGTCACTATATCATAATGATTTTTATTTCAAAAATTATAACCTTTATAATGAAACCGTGATGATTATTGCATTATAAAGGTCTCTGGAATTATGTAATAGGTGAAATTTATCTCTATTTTACTGTTACAATTTACTTTCCCGGACTACTTTTATATGCCACAAAAAAAGGAAAAAACAATCTCTGGCAACATTGTACGTGAAAGCTGCATAAAGAGATGACACCAAAGCATATTTTTTTTTAATCAGAAGTCCGAATGCAAGCGCTTGACTTCAGAACGTAGTTTTGAAAAATTTAGCATTTGTAAACGAAACGAATGTGTTTTGACTCTGCCGTACACGGGGTTCGAAATTGAATTTGAAAAATAAATGGCACGTGGCGAGTCGACATATTTAGTCGCAGAGCCGTTTTACAGTTAAAAAGGACAATCTGAACTTCGATGTTACCAGTAAGAAAATACAATTTCGCCCTAAATTTTTTTTTTTTTTT
>NC_052117.1:7548695-7549099 GCF_012273895.1 Zerene cesonia
GTAATAAATGTTATTTGCAGTTAACAATTTTCTTTTTTCTTTATTACAATATTTATGGCAAGACTAGGTATTTAACTGAAATAAAGTTAAAAGTTAAAAAGCAGTGGTGGCTCAGTGGTGAGAACCTCGGACTTCAAAATCGATAAGTCCGGGTTCGAGACCGGGCGAGCGTGCAGGAAATAAATTAATTTTTCAATTTATCTGCGCATGTGGATAACATCACCACTGCTTAAACGGTGAAGGAAAACATCGTGAGGAAACCGGCATGTCCAAGAATTAAAAAGTTCGACAACATGTGACATCTGCCAACCCGCACTTGGCCAGCGTGGTGGATTATGGCCTGAACCCTCATAGGAGGCCTGTGTCCCAGCAGTGGGAACATATATGGGCTGATGATGATGATG
>NC_052117.1:7550099-7561751 GCF_012273895.1 Zerene cesonia
TCTGTGGGGGTGTGGTACTTCCCCGGTGCGAGCTGGCCCAATTCGTGCCGAAGCGTGCTCGACTACCACATACTAAATTATGTTTACACAATATTATTTTAACATGAATATTAGTATAACAGGATAAACAACTGTAATCAGGTATACTAACAGAGTGTGATGTCGAAGAAATTATCAAAAACTATATCAGTATTTTATTATCGAAAACGCTTCAAACAAATAGACTAAAAAGAAAGATTGATATAACTTGAGAAAAATGCTAATAAGAGATTTTTTTCCATATTTTATTGAACAAACCTTGACCTTGGAGGTAATGTCAACGAATTTCTATAAGTATATAACTTGAGAATGAGAAACTTGAATGAAATGTGAGTCTAAAATTAGAAAATTCCAACCTCAGTCATTATGATTGTTATCGTAGAGATTTAAGGCTAAATTGTTAAGTACTACTGTACAGGAAGGTCATTCCTACAACAGTTCGAGACTTCGAAATAATATTACACATAACACATTAGCTTATTCTTATATTACACAACACTAAACGTATTTTATCTGAATATATTGGAACGCATACTGGATGGATCTACAAACTAAAAAGTGCAGTGTTCTTAGTTTAGTTAAACCATATGCGTCTATTTTTTTATAAATTTACCGGTTTAATCTATTGTAAAACGAACAAATATATACGCTAGGTACTTTCATACTGAAATATGTAGAAATATATGCCGTCTATACGAAAAGTCACCAATTAATCTAAACGAAGTCGGGTTGGTGAATAACAAAAACTTTAATCAAAAAACCCCAGCCACGGCAGAAGCAATTTGTATATATTTTTGTCCAATAAACTCGTAACTTATAACAATGCCAGAATAGTTTACGACTTGTTATAACTTGCTACATCGTTTAATTAATTCGACACTACAAAAGGCAGACCTCTGTTTTGTCACAAGAATTATGTAACTCGTTTGTCACTGCTATCTTGATTTTAAGATGAATAGCGTGTGGGTGGTTTCAGCTATTATACTCTAGTTATCATTTTGTGGCTTTTATTACAATAATATGAGAAAAATTTGGCGTTTCTTCGTAATTTCGAAATTACCCTTGAATCTTTATTTTATTATATGAATAACATAGGCATGAATAATTATTTTCCACTTAAACGCCACCCATGACCAAATGACAACAATTTCCAATCAAGTATAAAAATAATCTCGCCAATCGGTTGAAAAACAAACAAAAACTCATTTATCTATAATCTGGATTTTTTTTTTATGAAAAAAATACAGTCTAATTAAGGATCTTCACCTTTCGACAACATACATAATCTACCTGATAACCTGATAAACTAAGCGAAACGATTCTACTTCGAATATCAAGCTTGAATGTAGATGTTATCAAAACAATGGTATAAAATTAACTGTTTTTAACATTGTATTCAGTAAAAATAAATAAATGTTAATTTTATAAGACTTTCGTTCTAGTACAGCACACACAAAATACCCAACGATTTATTTAATACAACTATTCACAGCCGCCAACTAACATAGTTCAGTCGAAACTTAGCAAGGGTTACATGCTATAAGTGGTAGCGCTGCTCAAACGCAGAGAGCAGCATAAATATTTTAAATGTATTTAAAGTTTATGCAATACGATATCACAAAAAGGGAAGTCCATTCAGTTAAAAGCCCGCCTGTGGTTAACTCTGGTCCCCGATGTGACATGCATCAAATACATATTCAAATATTAAAATCATTGGACTTGGCGGTAGTCCAATGCAATGTTACTCTGCATTACTAGATATACTGTTCAGTGGAATTGTTTTGATTAGTGCACTAACGTATTAACATAATGGGTAATTAATAAAGTCTTGTAGAGGGAATTAGCGATACAACCCCTACGAACTAAATTACAAATGTATAAAAGCAAGACAAAAAAACTAGTGAATAATTTATGTGAATTATTATTTCGCTCTTAGATTTCTATTTTAGTGCGCCTCGTTTTGCCCACGATGCCTTATTTGATCAAGAGCTACGTAGCATTCGTAGAAGATTGACAGCTTGGCGCATGATATTTGCAAATTTTAAAGATGCTGCGTGAGCTTTTGATGTGTGTGTTTGAATTATGTTTATCATTGTTTTTATTAATTTTACAATACACTTAAATGGTGCTTCGTTACATTACTAAAATACTTGTAAAGTAATTATTTTGTCCATTATATAAATACTCGCATATCGCTTCCTCCCATTTATAAATAAATAATTTATCAAGTAACAAAAAATGAGGAATCAAAATAGTATTATAATATAAATATCGAATGCATATTTTGATTATACCATTGTGCTATAAAATTAAAGTTACATAAAAACTAGATGAAATTTTCCGGCCGAACATAAAACAATCGAAATAGGCAGATTCCTCGACCCAAACCAGCCTGCTCATGTTTTATAAGCGCTGCCTTAACAGGATATATTTCAAAGGCAGACCGTAAGAACAATAAAAAGTGAATAATAGATACCCAATAAACTCTAAAATTATTATAATATCATCTGGATCGGCTATCGGATACAGTTGGAATCGATAAAGTTTCTGCTTTATTATTCCATGTGAGCCGAGAGTTAGAAATCGGCCGGGGTAACTTTTGGCCACCCATCTTAGTAAGAAATGGGTATAGTTGACTGACTTGAATTATTTATGACCGAGTACACCATACTGTCTAAGTCGAAACAATCTGTCGGATACGTTAATACCGCTGTTATGTAAAGCGGATTTTCTTTTGTATTTCCCTTTATTGGCGATTTAATACGTTCAATGGTTTATGATATGATTTGAGTCTCAACGTTTCGTTATACAATGAAATGGGATTTATTTGACATTTACTAACATTTGTACTGTATTGTAATAGACACGTAAATGCAAGGAAAAATTACCCTATTTTACTGCAAGACTTGATGATTAAAATAGTAAGTTTTTAAAAAATGTAAGTGTTGTTAATTTACAAATATTCTCATTTCCTATAAAACTTTCTTTGATACTGTTAGGAAAAATTATGTAGAATATTACCTAACCATCTACAGCTGGCCTGCTAATATCATACCAACGTGGTCAACCAAAATTGCTTCGTCAATGTTGCTCAGGCCACTGATTTGTGGTTCTCTACTCGACCACTTAGCCAATAGACTTTATGTCAATCTATGGCTCTAGGATAATAATCCTTACTACTGTGATAGTGCGAAAATATATTTGTTTGTTTGTCTTTCTTGGATGTCGCAAAGGAGCGATTTTTATTGTTGTGATAGACGAGTATCGGCTACACGTTAACGAAGCCGAGGGCGCAAAGCTAGTGAATAAATAAATTAGTTTCATCGTAATATATGAAAATACGTTATTTACTGATTAATTTACAAATTTTGATTTCTGAGTAATTTTAATTTTTTTATAATTATACGAGTCATTTATTAAATGTATTATAAATCTAATTAAATAAAACCTGATTATATAACACAAATACACGTATAGATATTGTTTTAGGTACTTTTATTCGAAACAATCTTAACAATGCAAATAAAATAAGCTCATTATTGCTAATAAAATGTTGTGTGTAGAACAAAAAATATAATCAAAATAAAATGGTTGTTATGGGGGACGAAATTTATGTAAACGTGGCCATTACATTTCGACGTGAAGGTTAATATCACATGTGCGACACGTGCTGTTTTATTTTTAAAGTATACTATAATAAACTGTGTTTGCGGAATTCAAACTAATATTAGAAAGCTGATGAATTTATTGATTGTCTGAGGAACTGTTCGATTTTAAATAAAAAAAAAAAAAGATATATTTGTGAGCTGTAAAGAGGCAGGGCAGGATTACTTAAGTATTATATTATAAGCTTTGTATATTTAAGTTAAACATAAAATGGCAAATTCATGAAGCTGAACACGCGTTCAAAATTAACACAAATCGAAGCTTTAGGCCCCAAAATTAATTAGACATTAATTGACATTTATTGAAACGCTGTGTCCCATTCACCTCCTATAAATTATAACTTCAGTAAAAATTCTTATTAAGTGTTTTATAATAAATGAATAAAAGTCTTAATACGTTTAAAATCGAGTTTAACGAATTTTATACCAATGATTAAATACAGGTTTAATATACATTTTAGTGTTACATAATACTACAATAGTGATAGCATATTAAAAAGAGTATAGAGATGAGAGAATAAATCGATTTTCCTACTTGCATCGTATGTACTTTATATATAGTTTAGTCTTGTGAGTGATTCGCGAATTTTTATTCCAGACACGTACTCACTGTTGAGAGTGACATTAGTAAAATTGCTTGTGAAATTATAGACTTGTAAAATATTCACAATATGACTTTTTGTTATTTCTACATTGGAATAAATGAATGCTGATTTGTTTAATAATTATCCAATAGTATCATCATCGAATGGAATATTTTAAACAAAATTTTATGTCTATTAGATTTTAAATACATTGTTAGAAAATTAATTCTATTAACAAACAAATTACAATTTTCCCCCAAAGTACAATTTAACATTGTTTTTTTTTTATTGTTCTATTATTTTAGAGTTTAATTTTAATGTCTACGAATAAGCTTATAACCAAAATAGATAAAATAAATATCATAAATCGGAATGTTCTCGTTTATCCACTATAATCTGTTCTACTTCAATATTATAATACTTTATTATTAGAACAATGGTTGATATATTGCAATGTTGTCATGAATTATTATGCAGCGTCAACCGACAGTGTCTGAGGGCCCTATTAATTTTGTATCAGGTATAGCAGCTTATCTTGACCTCATTTACCGAACCGTTGTGATATTCAAATTTGAAACGGTTTGGAAACGAAACGATCAAACTCAGACGTGGTTTGATAGTGTAGCACTGAGATTTTATTGAAAAAATAACATGCCACTTACAGGTGAAACTATAAAAATACATTGCATATAAAATTTTATTTAATTTTCGTATGTTCTGTATTGAGATACTGTGATAATATTCGTTACAATGTTTTTGTTTTTAAGGTACACAATAACGATTCGAGAAGGGAGACTTCATAATTGGAAATGCAGATTTTTCACTATGTTTCTTCTTATAATAAAATGCAAAATAGAATCTTGTTTTACTTTTATCGATATTTTCTGTTATTGTCTGGGGGCAGAGTCGTGATCGAGTCTGTATTGATAATATACTTTTATTTTTACATTCACTTCATGTGCTAGAAAGGCTCGTAAATAAGGAGTCATAAAAAATCCCTACATATTTGTTTTGTAGAGAAGTCGCCTCAGGCGCATTATTAATCCCTTATTCTCTCACTCAAAAACAAGTGAACAGAAACTCATGCGGTTTTTTATTAGTGAGTCCTTAGTTATTTTTATAATAGTAATAGATATTCAACATGGTTGCTTAATTTGAATTGAATCTATAATTTAATTAGTATAGTTACAAATTTAAAGCAGTTCAAAGTATTAAAATAATAATGTAGCCCCAATGTCATTTAAATTAGAAGTAAAACTGATAAATTATAATGATATTCAATGTGGATATACATTATTATTTCCGATTTCAGATTAGATTGAAATAGGTTAACATTTTATATCAGTTAATATTAGTTTATTATATAATATATTTGGGACAAATAATATGTAATAGATACACGCAATCTATAGCATAATAAGGTTAGCTATTACAAGAGATACGGGTTAGAAATAATCGTAATGAAACTTAATTAGTAAGATAGTCGAACATTTACAAGCGTCATAAGCGAAACCACTCTTTTACCATCGATATTAATGACGTCATACAACTCCATCCATTCATGAATAACCGAAATACAAATAGAAAAATCCCCCCACCGTATTAACTACAAATCGTAACTAACTTCAGATCGCTCAGGTGAAAAATCGTTTTGTGGCAATAAAAATTTTCATCAAACCGTTTCGTTCTGACATGCCGTATAATTGAAACCGCGCCACGTTTAAACTATCAGTATATTAAATGCAATTGTGATTTACCACTGTCAAAACAGTGCATTATTTATCAAAATATTTGCTTAATTAAAAATGTGTATTGATAGTCAATAAAGCCGTTTTAAGCCAATGTGGTCAGATACACACACTATATTTCTGTATATCTTTAATTATCCCCTTATAAAAGGTGTCTTTTCAAAGTTCATAAAATTCTTTACCAAAGAAATTTCAGATGAATGGGTGTCAAAGTTAGTAGGTAGAAGAAATAATATAAACGTATATTTATTTCGCGATAATCTCGTCTACGATTAAAATATTATATACGGTGAATTCTTTTCATTGTACGAATTATTGTGGAGTAAAACAGTAACACGTGAGTTATTTTACAGATAACAAGTTAAACTAATGCTAATTGATTGAATTAAATAACAATAAGTAAGCAATAATACATATTATTTAAATCAGGCGGATAAAGTTCAATTTTGCCCACAAAAGTGAAATTATTAAATTATTCTTACAATTTAATATTTTTTTGTGCTCTTCTCTGTAGAAGTTGCTTTTCTACCGGTGGTTAATGTTAAAACTGTGTTATGATGATTCAAAAGTGCTTCCATACATAGTCAAATTGAAGACATTAATGTTTGAGTTTGAGATTGATACTCACTAAAATTATCTGTGTATTATGTTTGTGAGAATAGGTCACCACCTACACACCACCGTGTGTGTGCAAAGTTTAGTCTGTGATTTTTGAGTCTATAGTAATTAGCTATCATTAAAACATGATAATTTCGAATGACATAATAAACGTTAAGAAATTTTGAAAGAATAGAAAAAAATTAATCACGATGCGGGATTCGAATCCGCGTTTTATGCCAAACCGTAGCAACGCCTAGCCTTTCGGCCACCCGCGATCCCACCACAGTAATCGAATTTCTCCTACTCTTTCGGTTTTATGTGCCTAAGGGGCACCCCAAGCCATATTGAGATGATTAAGAACCATCACGACCAATACGAAATACTGTTTCAATGATTAAAATATTGTAAAGATGGAACGCGGCCCTTTTATATTTAATTTCTAGTTTATAGCATTGAAATGCTTTGTAAATGAGAAATTTTTAAAGAATAGAAAAAAAAATGATTTGAACCCGGGTTTTTTGCCAAACTGTAGCAGAAAATTAAATAAACGTTATTAATTCCTGACAATATTTAAATTGTATAAATGTCTTATAGATTTTATCGCATTTTCGCATCTATATATGCTAACTACACTACGTAAGCATGACACGGTCAAAGTAATGGCCATAACCACAACAGATTCCACACAATGCATTAAGACACACGTCTGTTTTTCTAACGTTAAAATGTTCAACGTTTAGACTTAAGTGCTTTCCGCATTCAGACAGAATACGAAATATTTCCTCGGAGTCTTAGAGAGCAAGAATTATAATTTCTAAAAGGCAGTCCTTATTTACTTTAATGAGAAGTAAAACTTTTACTCTGTGACTGAGTGGATTAAGTTAAATGCAACCCATTAGTTTGTGAAGGTTTACATGAAGGAACGGGTCTTGTAAATTATACTTGCCAACATGCTGTTATTTTTGGTGGCTTTTTTATAAATTTTTGCGTAGTACTTGCAATTAAATATTTCTAGATATTTTACGCATCGTCTTGTATCAAAATATATACATTAAATCGTGTATCGAATCATTAAGGTGCGAAAACAAAGGATCAATGCTATAAAGACCCTTTTATTAATAAACATGTATCATAATATAATATGTATCATAATATTATGAACTTATATTAAGAGAGGAAACTTTTTTTTGCATTTTTGTATTTTAGTGTATTTGTATACGGTATGAAAACGTTTTTCACGTAAAAACCACTGCACCGATTTTAAAAATTCTTTCATCATAAGGAAACTCTAACTAGTAGCAACTAGTAGTGACATAGTCTACATATTATGTACCAGAGGCGAAACACATTACATAAAAATACATTTTTTATAAGAAATCTTATTACAATACTAAGAAAATTATAACATAAATTGAAAACATTATAGAAAATTAGGTATTAAAATTGAAGGCTGTTTCTATCTCTCAAAGCATAATCGATAATTTACTTTCTGTAAAATTAAACCCTATTAATCCTATATAATTGGTAACATTGATATTAAACTATTGCTAATTGGCTTAGTGTAAGAAGTTAAATTTCTTGGGAATTTTAAAACATGTTTTTCATTATATTACTAAGATTTCGACTATTATAAAAATGATATGTACGAACATTTATAGAAGATTTTAGCAAGAACTGCTTAACGGAAATTGATAATTTAAAAGATTATTACGTGACTTGGTACTTACTTCAGTTACTTTTATCCCGGGACCCGTAATTCGTATAATTTTCAACCGACTTTCCTAAAAATACCGAGGGTTCTCGTATCAACTGTATTTTTTAGTTTTGTGTTTTGTGTTTTAGTGGATCAATTGACGTGATTATTTATATGTTTGGTATTAAATAGTTATCTTTTATAACTTCCTAATTCTTCCCTTTGTTCCTATCATTCTTTCTTAATCTTTTTCCAATTGAAAGTCGGCAATCCATTTGTAGAGGCGTAAGATCGATTGCAGACCTCACCTCTAAATATTCATGGTCGGTGGTGGCACTTACCATCAGGTGACCTACCAGCTCCAATGCCGATAATAACACAAAAAACAAAAAAAAACTCTTAATTACACAGAGCCCGGAAACATAAACTGATACTGATTATAAATAAATGACATTATACAAGAAAAAAACATTAACACAAAAACAGAAAATTATCGCTCGTATCGCTTCGAAGCGATTTCTTCGAGGCAAATGAAATTCGATAGAGAAAAATGAAAGATTGAAAAGGTAGATGATGCATATAAAAAATAACCATACGTGAATAAAAATTACGAGAGAAATCGTGCGCAAAAGGATTTATAAAGGAAATTATGTAACAATTTAAGAAGCGAAGAAAGTAAAGTCAAACAAAGATAGAAGAACTATAAAGAAAGATACATTAATTTTTAATTACAGTTATATTACATTTATAGTGTATACGGTATTGTTTTAAATCATTTTAAATTAAGAATAAACTATGATCTGCTTACATCATAATTTTTAATAAAACAGGATATCGTTTACGCAATTTTGGATCAGATCGAATCTTCGGAATTAATAATAACAAATACAATTAAAATCCTCTGTAATTTATTTATGTACAACGTAAATTAAATTTCCTTGTGCATCCATTAAACGGATTATCTTGTATATATAATACTTTTAAATTAACGTTATATTCATGAATGTATAGCTTAACTTTAATGTTTAACCATTGAACTAACAAAACAAGCTTTGAGATTATCTCATTATTATTATATCGCAACCGGAATAAACATTTTAAACACAAAATTTCGCGTATAGTTCACATTTCTCGTATCACGGACAAACCTGATGAATTATTGCAGAATCAAAACGACAGCTCGTTCGAGTAGCATAAAGGAGTTAGAAACGAATGCCATTCTAGATTTGTGGCTGGGAAATAAGACAATTTCTGGAAAAATCTCTAAATGGAACATTCGTGAAAAGATGGCACCAAGCTTAATGGACAAAAACGATCATTGCATAGATAAGTTGAAGAGTTTAGGTTTGTTCATGCAGATAATAGACATTCCGAGAGTAATAACGTCAAACATAAATAATGACTAAAATCTAGGCTACATGTTTCAATAAAATAGATTAAAGAGTCATATTATCCTTCGTTATATCCATTAAGAAGCTACGGGTAATAAAAAGTGACACAAATTTCGTTAAGTACTTATTGCGTCAAGGCGTAAAGAAAGTAATTTTTTCCCCTCCAGTAAACAGCACGTCTCGCTAAGAATGTTAATGACCATAAAAGCCTTTAATAAACATTTAAGAGATAAAATCCTAAATACCTTATCTTGGGTTCAACCGATTAATCTCCGACCTTTTGACCCTCGGGAAATAATTCCAAAATTACTGGTCTCTTTAAACCTCACACACGTACGAAATAAATATCCACGGTTCCATTTAAAGAACAAAGAAATACAAATAAAAAGCAAAATTTTTCCCACAAATGTAAAAGCTAAGGCAATTTCTGAAGTTAAGACAAAAGTTTCTGTCTTTGAAACTATCATATTTAACCTGCTTTAACGTCTTGTAAGAAAAATATGAACCAAGATTAATTGCTCTCTTCTATGCGCTCTTCACGTAGATTTTTGAATAGTATATTTGAATGATTCTTTTTTCCACAAACAAATGTACAAAACAAAAGTCTAGCTGTCGATATATCAAATTTTAAATTTTTGAGAGGACAAGCATTGTTACGAATTGGGTCGAGTGTTGAGCAACTTTCAATACTGATTCGTATAAATTTTGTAGCGGATTATTACATACTATTATGTTTAATACAGTGTGTTATGAAATAGCTGAAATGCTGAATGCAATTGATATTTCGTTAAGAGTAAAAAAGTGGTGAGGGACTTTGCTATATTTTTTTGAAATGATAACCTCTTACAGGGAGATAAAGCGCTGCGTTACGTAACGCGTTACGGTGTCAGTCTGCCTGGCTTCCCTTTCTCTCTAGCATTAGTAGGTTCTCTGTAACTAACCAACAGGGCTAGCTGTATTTAAAGTATTTTATCGCGTCGCGAGAAACCCATTTTTTTTAATCTTGTCTTAATGACTATGTACAATGTTTTTTTTTTCAGTCTCAAATGTTTCATTGCACATCTATGTATCATACAAACGGCTAAATATTCAGCAGATATGCAGATTAATTGAGGCGTGTAAGAACAGCTAAAACCGGGGCAGGCCACATCCGCATTGCAATTTTACCAATCCAATGAGCAAATCAATTACAGGCTCTAAAATTGGATACTGAGTGAAATTATATGAACAAAAGTGTGCCCATTATGGCGTAATTTATACTATGATAGATGTTGTGGTGACGTCATCACCTTAATTTTGTCGATTTTAATTGCATCTATTATGATAAAAAATCCATCACTCGCTTTATAGTCATATAACTGCTAATCGTGTTTTCATAGGTTTTAGATAACACATTTTTCATTCAGACGATCACATTTAAGCTTCGATTGTTATAAACAATGGTTGGTACTTTAGCTTATTTAAGCACTGTTAAATTAAATATATCTGCAAGAAAACTCTGAAAAAACTGACTATTATTGGATTTATATTGACTATATTAGACTTAAACGTAATTGACGTCAAAATATACAGACAAAATTAAATTATTATAATGTATCGTAGGGCTAGGCTAGCAATTCCACATCTGGCGTCTATTTTGCATGAAATTGGAATATTCATTTTATTAAACCACTTCAATTCGTCTAAGACACCCAGCAGACTTTCTTGACCGGTTAAAACCCTGACTTAGTGCCTTGTAAACCATAAATATTAAGCCTCGTTGGACGTATATGTGGGCATTAACTATTAGCGATACCCGAACACAGGGCTGGTAGAAAGCTAGCGTAATAAAAGCTTTACATAAACCTTAGGTACTATATACCTAGTCTGGCCATAAATACTGTTACACTTAATTATAAAAAAATATTACATTTGAATTTCGAATCTGTCATT
>NC_052117.1:7562751-7579197 GCF_012273895.1 Zerene cesonia
AGCATATTACAAATAACAATAATGTCATGATATGGGACGAACGTTTCGGTTTAATGAGGGTCCCAATATATACCACAATTGTCTCATTATGGTAAATAAATATCCGCTGGCTGTTACGTTTGCGGAGCGCCCTTATTTTTATGTTTATATGCTTGAAAAAATCTGGTCAAATATTTAAAATTTTGTTAAATATTCTTTTGGTGGCTTAGTGAAGATTTTATTCCTTCTGGCTGGTTAAACCGATTTATGACCTAATTTGAGTATCTGTTTTACTGGGAGACCTGTTTTAGACCTTTTTTGCGACTTATGGAGTTAAACCACACCAAACAAGAAAGGGAAAAATGTGTAAAATGAGTGCTTTAAATATTTATCTATTTATTTTCAACCAGTTTTCCTAAATTGTATAATAACATAAAAATAGAGAGATTTATGAATACAGATATATGATGAGAGAGAGAGAAGGAGAGAGAGATGAGATATATGATTTATGAATACAGAAAGATTTATGAATAAAAAATAGAAGGTTTGAATGACATAACAAGTGTGAAAATGACAAATACTTAAAGTAGATTTTACCTGAATTTACATAATATGTACCTTATATGTCTGTATGAATTGCAATATTGTAAACATTACTTGTTTTGTAATTTTTCTCAATTTCTTTTTATTTTGTATGAATGTAAAACGAGTCCAATCGCACAAAATTAGTTTTCATTCTTAAAGAATAAAATACGATGGCTAAAAAATATATCCATTAATTCTCTTTTCACAAAAAGATGGACGTAAATTCGAGGCATTTCTGGAGTAACGAGGCGTAAGGAGAAAGTAATATTAGTTTTGGAGGCCATTTTGATACTTTGGCGCTGGTTGTGCCATTTTATGGTACTTATTAAAAAATATAGAACTATCTGCTTGAGAAATAAACAAATTTCTACATTAAATATTTTTATATATGTCCTGAAATACTGTTCTAAGCCTAGGAGAGAAGGCATAAGAGGTCGCCGCTACTACATGTATAGCCTACATCAAGTATATCCAACAGTAAAAGAGTTTTTGAAATATCAGTAGTTCCTAAGATATGTGAAGCGTTACCATGAAAGGTTTATCAAACAAGCGGTAAACAAAGATGGTTTTACACTCGCGAAACATGGTGTTTATTTGTTTATTTTTTTTTATGT
Source organism: Zerene cesonia (assembly GCF_012273895.1). Lineage (NCBI taxonomy): Eukaryota > Metazoa > Arthropoda > Insecta > Lepidoptera > Pieridae > Zerene > Zerene cesonia. Next base: position 7,563,930 of record NC_052117.1, read on the forward strand.
CATAGCGGGCAAGTGAGCTGATGGTTTGGCCGATGGTAATCGAGCATCATCGCCCATGAACATTCGGTTAGGTGAAGCCTCTGCGAATGCGCTGCCCGCTATTAAGGAGACAGGGTTAAGGAAAGGATTGACGACTACATAGAAGGAATGGTCTGGGAAAGGTGAGGAAAAGGAAATGGGCCTCACATGTTGCTGGACACTTATTACGCTCATTGACATATTTTTTTGGATTTCATATCTCTTTAAATAGATTATTCAGTCATTTTGTACACTTTCAATTGAACCTAGAAACGGTTTATGCTTCATTCATTATGTTTAGAGTTGCGTTAAATTAACAATAAGAAAAATTAAATTCATACGTGTTTTGAGAGTGTTATGTTTTTTTGAAGGTCAATGTTATATACATTTTTTATGCATTTGTCGGTTATGTGATCATCATCGATAATAAAACCAAATCACAAATAAACAAAACGATTTAATTACAATACCTAAACTATTTTTTCTTTGTTTTTGTCGAAAACATTTTACAACACCAAAAAATGTTACCAAAACGTTATTTCGTAATGCGATGATGTTCAGTGTGAAAGTGTCTTTACATGAAACATATTGGGAGACAAATGCTAAAACGATGTAGAAACGCTGAAAGGAGCTTAAATTTTTACTCAGCTTATTATTCCGTGAAATATGAAGTGAGAATGTAACGTGGGAGGGCTTGAACACATTGTACTCGAACGTAGAATAAGTTCATAGAAATAGTTTTTTCTTTTTTAATATAGGTACCTATTATTCTGATTCTCCAAGTTATTCTGATAAATTATTAAGACGGTGTGTAACTACATCACTTCTGAACTAATCAGCTATTTAATCTATACTTAATATTATAAAGCTGATGAGTTTGTTTGTTTGAACGCACTAATCTGAGGAACTACTGGTCCGATTTAAAAATTATTTCAGCGTTAAATAGTCCATTTATTGAAGAAGGCTATAGTACCACGGGTGAAGCCGGGACGGACCGCTAGTTGCAAATACAAAGTATAGACCCATCACATACATGTATTGTATAATAATCACATATTGTTTCCGCCTTGAAATTTTTACAACTAGACCAAATTTTAGTATACGCATGACCAGCTTCTGAACATAAAAATAATCAAAAAAGTCCACGCAGTAAGAAATAGAAAATAATACAATCGAATTTGAAAGTCTTCCTTCTTTGAAGCATAATATATATAAGCCATTACAAAGCTCACTGGTCAGCTAATATCGAATAAAATTAGTCCTCATTCACATCGCTCATAAATAGCTCTAAAAGAGTAATATTCTTCAAACACGGATCGCGTATTTCAGAGCATTTTATTGAAATTATTTCCCATATAAATTACGGGACAGTCTATTCAGAGGTAGCCCCACATCAATCGAACATAATGTAAGGGAATCGGTATCGAAGGTTCTCAATGGCTATTATTCCACAGTATCCTCAAGATGAGGACACGGTTTTGCTCTTGACATGGCTTTAGAGTCTTAGATTATAGTAAGAATCGATTTATAGGGGCACACGTGAATTACTACGCGTATAAGTTTCGTATAAGCTATGTATTGGCAACTGCGTAGTTAGAGAGCCCTGTTGATATCGTTTGTTATGTTTATTGCTCGACGTTTGGTTTCATGTAGGAATTATATTCTAGACTAGCGGTCTATCAGGTCTTACTCATGGTAAGTACATTATATACATACATTACATACATTACACAGCAATTACAGCCTTTTTTAAAGGAGAATGCTTTTGCGCATACCAAAGGGTTCTTTTTTTAAGTGGGGTAATCTTATATAAGATACTCACGGCACCCAGGGAAGAAGCCATGGGTTAAGTCGGATTCCTACCGATTAAAGGGTCCATACCAATCCAGTCCAGTTTCCTGGGTTATGTAGGACTGTCACTGCTATAGTGGATCGACTAAACTGTACTATGTTACGTCGGGTCGCACTTAAAAATATGAAGCCTATAACACTCATGGATCACGTATAACAGTGAAAGAATTTTTGAAATCGGTCAGTGCAAACTGTGCCAATTCGCACTATACGAACTAGATGATTTTTATTTTTATTTTTAAGAATTTCGAACAAAGAATTCATTTTTCAAAAAGTTTTGATTTTAGAACGCATAATTGATTTTAACGAGAATCTTCACTAGGGAATTAAAAGTATTGTAAATAATTTATTATAATGGGCAACAATTAATTTTAATATATTTAAGTGTGCTACCGTAAATGAAGAAAAGAAGATCTTGGTTACATAATTCATTAATTACTCTTACAAAGAACTCAACCATCCGTGTTGTTATTATTCTTAAAACACACGGTTTTAAATAAACTGAAAATATGATATTTACCAGCCAACTAAAAGCTGCGATGGCTCCATGAAACTAGTAACTAATTAATGAACAAGTCAGAATGGTAAAATTCGTAAGGGGTGTCTGTAGATCGCGGAATAAAACTGTAGTATCTTACTAATATCAATCAATGGTAAACATATTTTTAATGGCATTTGTTTCTTAAAATCAATTTTGTTATAACAGCACTTCCTTATAAATTACTTTCATTATAATATAAACGAAACAAAATATTGAATATTAATTGTACAAACACAATTTTTAATTGTAGTATATTGGAGGTATTTGCATAATAACTGTTGGGTATATGCAAATTTCCATAAAGTGTAATGTGCCCGAGAGTTATTTGATTCATTAAGTTATTATATATGCGGGATTTTATAGAATTTAAAATATATATTTAATGAACCTTGTTTTCCATACAATGTTATTTCAGTAAATTTTATATTTTATTAAAACTCCTCTAGGACCCAAGTTGCAACTGAAACTAAGCTTATTTATGAACCATCTTACATCTAGTACAATCCATATCAATGAATGAATTTCAAATTATTCACCATTATAACCAAAACATAACTTGCATTGAAGTACTAATTTCCGGCGGGGCTATGAATAACAGCAATAGAAATTAGATAATTATACAAAAGGTATACATAAATACTACGTCATCATATTAAAAAAAAATGTAATAATCTTGAATGCGGGGTCTCCATTTTACATGTGGGAGTAAAGCACTCCTCGCACCAATTAGGCCAGCTCCCACCGGGAATCTACCACACCTCCACAGAAGTGAAATGCTAATGTTAGTATTCATTTGGTGGGGGAGTTGGGAGCCCATATCCTTTTCTTTATCGTTCACAATCTATTCCTTAATTCCGTAGTCATTCCTCTTCTTATCCCTTACCTAAAGCGGGCAACGGGTGCATTTAGCGCGCCTTACATAAAACATAGTCATAATCCTGCCATCTGCCATGTCATCTAGCTTTCTACATTCCAAATTTGATGCGAAATAGTCGAGAAATTTCCGTACGAACTGCAACTGTAATCCTCTTCACGATTGACATCCTCAAATTTTCGAGGAATTATGTGTTAATTGGATTGACTGTTTTCATTATACGAAACAAATACAATTTTTTAATGAAATATTAAGTTCGAAGAAATGTTATTGTACAATATTCATAACGCGAGTACTTTTTGTACCGGTTCTGACCTATTTAAGCTGAAATGATTTTAAACATAATTATTTAACGCCGATAAATAGCAATGCATGAGAGTCACTTGTTTATAAAACTGCCTTTTGCATATAGAGTAAAATACATATTTTTAAATTTTTAAAGCATGTGGTCGAAAACTTCGTATTAAAATAATGAAATTGCTGCAATCATTAATTTAAACCTTCAAGGGTTAGAAATAAAGCTCTGTGATGAAGGCTTGCTACACTGCGACTGATTTTTCAATTAATATACAGGGTATTCTCATTTCTACGGCTTACCAACATTACGGCCAAAACCGTCATTACCAACATTCAAAAAGTTTTAATGTGTGAATTCTGCTAGTCTACTTTTGCTAGCGAGTCATAGTGAGACTATGACCATAGGAAATGCATACGGCAAAACGACGAATGACCCCAATTCTTTTAGTATTTAATTAGTTGTTGATTGTTTCACAATATTTAAAAACGTAGATGTGTCAAAAAGATAAAATTCATCTTAATAAAAATACATCTGCTATTAAAAAAGTATGAATAATTTCGTCAAAGTCAACTTCCAAGTAAAATAAAATGCATTATATCGTTTGCTTGCAATATACTAATAACTATTACTGAACAATGCTGTTACAATACCTCTGCAGCTCAGTTTATCTTGACACCAATGCATATTTTATGGACGCAAGCAAATATATGCACAGAGCACTATGTGACATTGTGTAATCATAAACAGGATATATTCATGTAGAATGTCACTCAGGTCCCATCATGCGTATACTAAATTATAACCCTTTGATTAACGATTACTCAATTAGGTGCGTTAGCGTAATCGATTGGCACAAACGTATCTATAGTTATATTGGACTTTATTATCCCTTAATCACACTATCATAGCTTGTCGGCTCGCTTTCATGAATTTAATACGAATTGTATTTATAGAAATTTCGATAGGAGACCAAATTAGTACCACGGATTTCGCTGGGTATTTGAGTCGAAAATTAAATTGGTTTAAAGCAATGTTAATAATAATAATAAATAGACTAGATGACATCATTTAATGTATTAATTTATAGTATTTTGCATGAAATGAAGGAGATTGCAAATAACGTACACGAGTATCAAGAGATCAAATATCATCAAAGCATCATATGAGTATAAGCTTTATTGATGTGTTAATTAGTGTTGCGATGAAACGCATCATACAATGATTGAAATAAATAAAGTCTATAAAGAAACAAATGAACAATTGAATAAAATAGAAACTGAAGGATTATTATGCTGAATTATATAAACTTTTTATATTTTTTTATACGGCGAAATTTCCATTCGATTGTGCCTTCAAACATTTATTTTACAGTTCTACCAAAAAGTTCCATATCGTAAAAATCAGTCTAACCCCGTCCCCGGTCAATAAAATATGTTTCAACAATGTCCGCATGTAGGTTCATACTATCTATAACGAAGTTCGTTACGCGCGTGACGAAAAATGTTAGCTATCGAATCGCTGATGCACCTACATACATTTCTCTCATATTGTCCCATGTAAATCGAGTGTAAACTACTTTACCTATATACCGAATACCGGCACTTATTCTCTTGCACGTACTAACTCGCTTGTTGTAGCTTTGAATTCGACAATTTGTTTGAGTTGCATCCGTTTCACATTTCGCAGTAAACTTGACAATGTTTGGGAGCGCTGCGAATTGTGGACGCGGACCGGGCCGATATTATTCGGAACTGTTAGTTTCAATTATTTCTTCATTATGATTCATGCTTTGCGGAATTGTTCTTAAAATACATAGCGATACGGTCTAAAGACATACACACGGTGCGAGGATCATCTAATATAACGAAGTAATTCTATTGAAAATTAACATATTTTTATTATGATTATCCGTTTCAAGATAAACCCTGGCACATAATATAATATATAAACATTTTTAGAAGAAGGGTCTTATTCACGGTGATTGTACATAAAATTACGACTTCTACAATATGTACCAAACATAATTAAAAGACTTAATTTTGTATCATTTTGAAAAAAGGTAAGAAATTATGGAAGCTATCGTCTTACTTTAAATATTGTCTTATCGAGACATCCTTAACCACACTACTATGCTCTGAATATAACTCCGATATTAGTTACAATTTATTGCCAAGCCATATTAAAGAATAAGTGATAAAAAGCTCAAAGGCGGGTAATACGACAATACCAGTGGGCATGACAAACTGAAATACCGTTGTTTAATTTCTCATGCCTTTTCCCCGCAATATTCTTTCCTTTCTTTTCTTTGCTCGGACGGTCGCCATCTTTTCTTTGTCTCTTTTATGCGGTAACGTAGAAAATGTTTTATGTCGTAATGCATGTTGGCTCGCTGATTAAATTCTCAGTGATGCAGGTAAACAAATGTGATGGACAATTTTAATTATCGTGTGTTTGTTTTATGTAAGTTTAAAAAATATTTAAACGCTTATATTATTAGCTGTAAATACCTTTATAAAATTTATAATACAATAAAAGGTTTGTTTTATTTTAATCATCGATTTGACTTATGTCAATGAGTGATTTGTAATTTAAATAGAATATTGTAATAGGTGACCATTAAATTAATTGCGATAACGAAACTTAATGTTATTGACCTTTGCCCTTGTAACAAGCTGTTTTTATTATTATATCTATCGCGTTGATAGGTTGAATCTATTCAAAAGAATCGACGTCAACATCAATAGGTACTCATAAAAGAATAAATATACTATCTTCAAGGATTAAACCTGCTCAATACTTGCTCATACAAGATTTCATGGAGTTATATATCCTTTATAGTTTCATAGTTATAGTTATATTTATACATATTCTATATTATAGTTATATATTCTATACAAGATTTTATTGAGTTTGTATAGATTTAAAAAATATTGTTTTGTCCTTTCAATGTGATGTTTTGGATATACGTTGCTGTAAATGTGAATGGTTTGAATAATAAAAAATATAGAACAAGAAAACATTGCATATCAAGCAGTTGACAATAATAGCGAAATTACATAAATTAAATTTGATTTTTAAACATCTCTTAAAATGTAGCTGAAAGGAACACTCAGAAAATTGGTGAATATTAAAACGCTCCACACATAAACAAAGGCGAAATATACAAAAGTGAACGCTTAAACTCATAAAGATGTGAAAAAATAATTATTAACTAAACGAAATTTCAAATGTGAAAACAAAGCGATGTTATCACAAAAACGGAGCTGCATTTCTTTTCAGTACTAATGACGTATGCCTATTTACCTCATTCTTTTAATGACACGCACGTATGAGTATTAAAAATGGAGTAATGATAATAATTCATGAAACACAATGGAGGCACGTGATCCCCTGCGTTATTACTTAGATTCTTCATTATCTAGCCGGGACAAACAAAAGAGGATTTTATAGACTGAGCCCGCAATAATAGCTCCACAGTGCCTCCCGATAGCAATTGTCTTAACAGAACGATTTAAAGATAAAAAATGAAAGCGTCATTCTGCTTAATTGCGTCATTGACAGTTTTAATGTTTGCGCTTTGATAAATCGATTTTGACTGTTCTTGTATGTTCGATTAATGGACTTGTATTGAACTAATGCATTTTTGAAACAGTTACTTCGATTATTTAAATTATTATATACTTATTGAGATACACACTTGTGTTTTTGTTTGTTATGTGTTCACATAAAAAAGACTGAAAGGATTCCAGATTTTTTTTCACAATTAGTGAGTTTGTTGTCACTAAGAGACCTAAGGTATTTATGTACAACGGGCCAAGCCAGGGCAGACCGCAAAACAGTGCTTGTTGAAATATCAAGTTAAATATTTAATTTAAATATAATGTCTTTATAAATAAAAGTTAATCGTCAAAGGTAGATAAACGTAAGACTCTAGAACGGCTCGGATAATAATCTGCAATAAGAAAACTATTGAATCAAATAATACTTTAAATAATATATTTAAACAAAGCCAACATAATAACTGTATTTGCTGTAACTGATATCTAAGATACAGACTCGGTCTAGTTTAGACGACTAGTGTACAAAGTTATACGTATTTAGTTAAAGAACTGAAGTGGCGTACAAACTGTTATCTTAAAGTATGGATGAATAAACAACTATTTGAAATAATATGGAGTAACGCAGTAGTGCTGGAAGTAGTTAATTAACGTGTAATTTGACACAACAGAAGTGCATATGGTAATATTTCAGAGACTTGCTCACGTAATTTTGCTGTGAGTAGTTCAATAGTTGAGTGGATATTATTAAATAAATTGTTAACATTTGTTTTTGTATGTTACGTCTATGTACGTAAAATTAGTGTTTAAATGAAATTTTCGTGTTATAAGTTTTGTCTTTATTAAGCGATGTTTTCAAAAACGAAGGAGGTTATATCATTTCTTTTTTGAGACGTTTAGTAAAATCAAGTAGGATTGTTAGTCACGGAAATAAATGGCGTATTTTAAAAATAAGATTTCTTCATATCTATAGATGAGAAGGCCTGTCTTCTATGTTTAAATCTATGAGAAGAGAGAAAACTTGTCTTCTCTTCTCTGAAAAGCACGACGGATTTTGAACACAATTTTTCAATGGAAACTATAAGAAACAACAAGATGTAATTAACAAGTACATTCCGTGCCGCCTGTCTTCCATGGCACATGATGTATTTAGGTTTTATGCTTTATATTATGAAATTAAATTATGATAAGAATAAAAAATATATTATTATTAAACCTTATTCTTATAATTTGCAGCGTGGTAACGAAATGTTATATTAAGTGTATATTATATAGGCATTATTCTTAATCCCCTTAACGGATTATATTAAATCTTAATCCATATAGATTAAATTTGTCAGGTTTATATTGTCTACATATATTTTCTCAACAAAACTGTCTATTAGATTCTTTTCTCTTCTTTTTATTTCGATTTATTTTTATTCATAAATCATTGTATACACTACCTCCATGAGTATACATACTTTTTAGTATAAGAATAAATGAAGAATAATAATATAAAGTATAGAAGTGACGAGCGTATTTGGTTGTCTATGAACCACCGCACGCGGCTAATGTCAGAATTGACTTAGAAACTCTCCCATTCAAACAGAAATGAATATAGACCCGAATAAAATCTCAGCGAAAAGAGTGTTAACTTACTTACTAGAGAAAACGTATTGACACGTATTAACGACAAAAGTCTTTTAACAAAGTTATCAGTTAAAACTAGTTCCAACAAGGGAATACCCGTTCCAGCGAAAAATTTCTTTAACATATACATCCTAACACATTAACAATATTCCTTGGGTGAAATTTACAATTCACAAGAAAAATATTTACACATTTGAACGTTTTATATAACAACGCGTCATTTCAGTAAATGGTACTTTGAGCCTCTTGATTACCTGTGAATGCACAGCCGATTAATCAGAAGCTAATAATAACGAGAAATGCGAAAAACTCCAGCATCTTGAATGTTGCAGCACCAATAGTGTTAAAAAAGTTTTAAGTCAGACAATTTTAATTGCGAAAATTTTTCTCCTTTATCCCCGCGCTCGAAAAAGGTCTCTTGAAGCGTAATTTCGTGATTTTTTTAGTTCAAACGGCCAGTTGAAGAAATAAAACGGGAATATTTCAATTCGTCTTAATTGTTCTGTAAATGTTTCTTACCTTTGTATTCATTTATTTTCTCACAATTTGATAATAGAACTTGTAAATTCTGTTTGTTTGCGATTCACTCTTTAGTTATAATTAAGGGATATTTTTTTAAAGGATTACACTTATGTTTGCGCACATTTGTATAATTTCAAAATATTGTTAAAGTTTCAATAATTTGAATGTAAAATTGCATATATTTTGTGTTACGTATTACATCCCTGCTTGTATTATAAATGTGAAAACAACTCTTCCTGTCTATATACACGTTTGTATGTCTCTCTGTCTTTCACGCATAAACCACTGAATCGATTTGTATGAAGTTTGTGACCTAATATAGGATTACTGGATAATGATAACTATAAAAAAACGCGGAAAATTCTAAAATGTCTTTCTTTGAGAATGTCTATCTTTTCCTTAAGCTACGTGGGCGTAGCCACGTTGCTCTCTATGATATAAAAGACAAAAATAACAATAAGAAATATCTAAACCAAATCTTAAAATAATTACCTACACCAAAGCAAATCTTAATCAAAGTATACTTAAACGAAACGTATATTCAGCAATAGAAAACTGTAACAGGTGGACCAATAACAAATACAACGATAATATCCCAATTCTAAACGTACTAGAAACTTAATATCATAGACGATTCTGCAGACGGTAGAACGACAGGGCCACTTAAATTTTACAACTCACAAGACACATTGTTGGCGAATCGTTGACTCGATACCAGTATACATTCCGCTAAGTTTCCACAGACATGTGAAGCAGAACGCAGTCACATGTTATTTTTAAGTTTAATAACACGATGGAACATCTGTTCGGGTTTATTTTTCAATTTCAGATGTTTTAATGAGTTTTTGGTTGATAACAACTGTTGGTGTAGCATTTTATGTTTACATTCAGTATATTTATGTTGATATCTTATTTGGAGGCGACATTTTAAACCTTGGTTAAACTTATCAGTCCAATAAAGTATTCTATTAAAATAAAGTTAAAATTCAAATTCAAATTCTATTAAAAAAATATGGGCATTTAGGACATGTTTTCGAAATATCGTATTATTATTTAATACGAAGAATATCGTATTAAACAATAATACGATATTCGATGAATCAATAATTAGCTATGGATTGAAAAATGAGCTCTAAATCAAATAAATTTCTTGCAGTAAGAGCAAGAAATAAGCTTTTTTTAGTCTTTGTAAGATAATATAGATATGCTTTACCAAATAGCCAAATGCATTAAGGGTACATTTTTTGATCTATTAATGCAAGTTTTCGTAAATGTACGAACTGACTGAAACAAAAGATAAGTAAAAGAGAAAGAAACAATGAGTACTACATAGAAGATACATAATAAAGAACGTCATTAGATAAGAATCTATGGGAGCAGTGGTTGGACCTCGGACTTACAAGCGATAAGTCGGGGGATCGAGACCGGGCGAGCGTGAGAGAAATAAATAGATTTTTTCAATTTATCTGCACATTATTCTAATCACCATTGCTCGAAACGGTGAAGAAAAGCATCATGAGGAAAAACTGGCATATCGAACAATCAAGTTCGACAACTAGCGTGATGGATTATGACCTAAACCCTTATAAGAGGCCCGTGTCTCGTGTGTGAGGCAGTGGAAACATATATGGGCTGATCATGATGATATTGATGAAGAATCAATGAAATTCAACTCACATTTCATCCCGCGCAACTAATGGAACAAATTTAAAACTTATCAAACAAATTCTCAAAGATATATAAAAATATTTTAAAGAGAATACCTTGAAAGACTTTCCTGATATAAAATGAACAAGTAATGCTAACGAACGAACAAGTAGGGATATCTTCATTGTGGATCTTTACGCATATTGTGATGCAGCTTATTATAATATTATGCTTATAATAAAAATCCTTCATATTCCGCAATAAAGGGAAGTAAAGATTTTTTTATGCTTGGCGGTATAATGTTATGTTATACTAAGATGGATTTGGCGGTTTTTATTATTTTGTAACAAGCATTAGCGTCATGTTTTTGTTTTGGGAAATAAAGAGGGTTGTACATTGTACAAGCAATTTTATGTTATTTAATTAAATAAGTTCTCTCGTTATGAATGAATGTATGATTAATTTAATTATTACACTTTATGGTTCACAAATATAAATAAGAAAAGATACACATTTTGCAAAAGACATGCACAAATGGCGGCCTTGTGGCAATTAAGCTATCTCTTCCTATTTTTAATTAGAAAATCAAAATGTGTTAATGAAAACCAATGGTATTGAATAGGCATTAGTTTTTTTTTATCAAAATAATTCTTATGATGAATAGTTTTTTATCTGGTTAGTGTAAAATAATAGGTATAATATACTATATGCTATTATTCAATAATATAGTTGTATTGCATTTGATGAATCAAATTATAAATTCCGAACCACTTCGTCTAAACGCAAATTTTTTTCGCCAAAGAATTATGACTAAATATATTATTAAATGAGTCAAAAATTACCTAAGTACCGTCAAATTGTTTCCGCAATGCACGGAATGCAATTAATGTATAACATGAAGGAATCAGGAATGTTTTTCCACATATTTTCCCATCTCAAAAGCTCCTACTGAAATACATTATACAGCCGCATATCCTTTTGACTCCGAGTAATTTAGTACTCCACCAACCTTTATTTAGATAAAAATGTAAGCATTTTTACTAAGCACGCAAATGAATACCGGGTTTATACAATTTCAAACGTTCCTAGTACGGAATAAGATTTAAAATGCTGTTTCAAATTGTAATATATTCCACCTGCCATTTGAGTAAAGTAAGTGATACGTCGTTTGTTCGTTAATGTAATGCGTGTAAATGAATACATTGCATTATGTACTTACGTTTCTTCAAATTGTTTTAAAAGTTTAATGGAATTTAGAAACCAATGCAAAAAATGTATTATAATTATTAACTTTTACGTTGCTTTGCTAATGCATAAAACAAGATCAAAGAGAAATTAATTATAATTTCTAATTTTATCGCAAAGATATATATTAAACAAAGAGATATAAACGCTGTTACAACATTAACAAACTAATAGTTAATCACGGTATCTAATGGTAGTTATATAATCATATTATAAGAACAAATTCTTAGCTATACAAAAGGATAAAATTTTTGTAATGCATTATTTCTTTTCTAATAAAAGGCTTAAAAGTATTGAAAACGTTTTTTTATTGTAATTCTGACATTCAGCCATTTGAACGTCAATCGTCAACCTGTGTGGCGTTTTTTCGTAAAAAAATCGCTGTCAAATAAATAAATGAAGTGTAAAAATAGGCCTAATTACATCTGTTAAAAACTGTATTTCTTTGTATTTTTTGTAGTCGGTTAGAAATAAAAACACTATTGTAACATGAATGTCATCGCTAAGATAAAATAAACAACTAACTATCTGCAATGTAGATAGATAAAACCTCTTATTTACTGCTATATAAAATATCTATACAAAATCAAACACAAAGGAACAATAATTCAAAAATTAAGAGACTGGACAGAGAATGATAAGGGAACACAAAATGTTATCAACGGCACTTAAATTACGCTCGCAGATATTAATTCCACACAATTGTTCTTAATTGAACCCTAACTACAGCTTAACTTGTTTTCAGTTTTTCATAAAAGCCTTTTATAAGAGCTGGTAAGATAAATAAGTGGCTCGATTAATTCCAGCAAGGCTCTATTGTCTGACGCCTCTCAGCGTACTATTGTTTTAATTTTTTTTTCAGTATCCTTGTGCTAATATTATAAAAAAAACAAAACAATTGAGAATTTTCCCCTTTTAAGTCGGTCTATAATATAATACTAAATGTCTCCCGTACGTACATGTGCGTGGTTACTCATTAAACATAAAACTTTTAAAGAATTTGAAATATTTGTAATTTACCAATTTATTTAATTGAAGTAAACAATGTCCGTAGATTTAACTATTTTAACTGTATAAATTACCATTTTCAAAAGTTGTTATTGGTTTGGATTCAAATTATCCATGAAAGCGATGGCTGAAGATTCGTTTCATTTTAGCAGTCAGAGATACAAGCAAGCAATTTAGATTACATCTCAGCAAATTCATATTGTAATTCATATAGCTAAGTAAGAAACACATTAATTTTATTTCACCCAAAGTAAGTTGTTGCTCAGATATATAGATTCTGATAAGTAAAAATGAAGAAAGCAATGCAGTTTCTACCATTGTCTGTTGAAACAGTATCTGACCTTAACATCTTTATTTCTTAATCGATATTGCATACACTCAAACCAAACACCTAATAGCCATAATTTGCTATCCCTATCTCCAGTATATTATGCCTTTAATTTATACGTGATTGTGGTACAATATAATGATAGTTGAAGCAATTTCAACGTTTCCGTAACAATTTAATGACGCGCACGCCGCTTGAATAGTCTCGTGAGTAATACTAGAATTTATGTATCCTAGGTTATGTGGGTACTTAGCTGTAATAAACACGGTATCTCGGGGATTGCGTTGTGATTATTTATTGATGCTTTATTGTATCAATTGCCTGGGACTGTACCTCCGTGTTACTATCGTGAGGTTTTAGTAGGAGACTGGTATAGCCAGACTACTGCCTCCAAAGAAGTAAAGGGTTCAAGATCTCCACACGTTGACTAAAAGCGGATTGTAAGAAATTTGTAAAAATCGAAAAATAATTTTGATTGCTGCGGCGGGATAATGTGAGAGATTTTTATTTTAATTTCTCATTTATAAAGCACTAGCTGCGCAACGCGGTTTCACCCGCGTAAGTCCGTATCCCGTAGGAATATCGTCATAAAAAGTTGCCTATATGTTATTCCAGTTGTCCAGCTATTTACGTACCAAATTTCATGCGTTCAATGCGTTCGGTTCAGTAGTTTTTGCGTTAAAGAGCAACAAACACACACACACGTCCTTATAAACTTTCGCATTTATAATATTAGTAGGATTTAAGTGCTATAAAAACTAAGATTAAAACGGACTGTGTTAAGTGTTACATAATGTTATAATAAAATTTATTGCCTTATTCAATATACTATTCAACACAGAAAGGATTTTTCAATTCGAACCAGCGCTAGCGCGTTCAAACAAACAAACTCTTCCGCTCAATATTATTAGTAAGATTAAACCTTTTGTTCTAAGATTTTAATAGCGTCTTGCCTGCTACATTTGCTAACGCTTCGAAATTTCACGTTCCACATATTAAGTTCTGTGGGCGGGTTGCTAGGCAACCAAATGAATAGATGCCTCACCTATAAGATTTGTAAGAAGTGTCAAGGACATGTAATAATGTATTACCGGGATCCCTTTGAAGTTCGGAGCACTTTACTTATTACGAACATTTTTTAAAAAATTATGAATTACTGCATAGTATTAAAACAAAGTCGCACCTTAATGTTTGTATGCTTACATGTTTAAAACTGCGCAGGTAATTTGATGCAGTTAAAAAGTAAAAACTTTTTAACGGTTTTTAAACGCGATTTATTCATTATATTATACTATGGAGTCTCCCCGTGACCACGCTTGCTGTAGTGTTCGAAACGTCGGGTTAGTAATATAATGAATAAATCGCGTTTAAAATCCGTTAAAAAGTTTTTAATTTCTAAATGTATAATACTCGCGTGAAACCAAACATCATCATTCATTATGTCATTTTAGGACAAACTAAGGTAAATTATGAATTTTTCGAAAGTATTAAGATATGATTTTTTCTAAAATGTGTTTGTTGTTAGTAAGTAAGTTTGGGTTTTTAACAACCTGACTGTATCTTCGTATTTAAATGATGAACAATAATAATTATAGAATGATCAAACCAACATTTTGGACATAGTTTAATGTTTTAATGCGTAGCCAATGTAAAATGTGTATAACTTTCAACAAATTATTCCATAATTAAACACATGAAGTCAAGTTCTATTGTAATTAACGACTGGCTTGATCTAAGACGCTATTAT
>NC_052117.1:7580197-7610310 GCF_012273895.1 Zerene cesonia
CACGTACTCAAGATATTTACCGCACACGATTCAGAACTGCAGTATGTCATTTTCAATAATGTTTAGTACATCCCGGCGGCGGTGATGCGAACCTTTTGTTAAGTGAAACTGCAAGTCAAGTTTATGTTGAATTTAGTGAGCGCTACGGAACATGGCTAAGAAATGAGAACTCCTCTTATTTCTGCCGCAATGCAGTAAGACCGCTAATTCCATCAGAATCTCAGGGAATGTGATGTTTTAAGAGAAAATAAAAATGCAAGGAAGTGTGTTTGCGCAATAACTCTTCATTGCAGTCGCGACAATATTTAGAGAACTAGAAAACTAATTGAGAACTTCGTTAAACTAGCGATGTATTTGGTGGCATTGAATGATTACAAATTGTACTAAGAGAAATATAGGGAATGCTTTTCCATGTGATTTTAACTTTATAATGTGCTCTGTTACGAAAATGCGACATTTCTTGAATTTAAATGGTTCTTAATATACATATGTAATTGGTATCTTTTTGTGGGCATTTTTTGTTCGCCGATTGGATATGGAATTAAAACTAAAGCCATGTAGTGACTTTCATTTACTAGTATTGATAGGATAACACTGATACAGACCTTAATCCTTGTTTTCAATAAAAATCTTTCTATCTACTAATTGGTTAGTACACGTTCTAATAAAAAATATGAATGTAAATATGGTACATTTACGAATAAAAATAATGAAATAAACACATTGAAATTTGTGTTTTACTGAAAATGTGAAATTACAAGTATACATCGCCTGCGGCAATTGGAAAATATGAAAACAGAATGAAATACCAATATGTTTTCATAAATTATCGTCACCATACTAAATAGAGCATTTAAAACGGTGATTTTGTAGCATAAAAATATTTCTAGAACTTTCTTCGATATCTAATATGTTGTGTGAAGCCAGCGGTTTCTTATACATTCACATATACTAAATCCATGAATGAACTCTGTAATAAAAGTTTATAAATAACAAAATCAATTATATTTTTGTATTTACAGGCGACACGTAGTATCGTATTATTAACTAGACGCTCGTCCCGGCTCCGCTCGGATATCAAGATTATTGTTGTATCCCAAGGGAGCATTAAACCGGTATCCTATCACCCAAGTCAACTCATACCTTGTCTGTATACCAAAATCCATCAAAATCCGTTCAGTAGTTTCAAAGTGATTGACGGACGAATATCCAAACAACAAACTTTCACATTCATAACATTAGTAAGATACATCCTTGTAAATTAAAGCATAAACAAAAATGACAAGACTCGCAGATAACATAATGTCTAGTTTAATAGAAATACGATAAGGTTTAAAATTATTCCGCAATAGCTTGGAATTCAGAAGTGTGGGTGTGTGTTATATGACACTAAAATACACACAGGGTAATCAAAGCTGTCAGTTGTACGCCTACACAGTTTCATTGGCCTTTATGAATGAAGCAAAACCATCAGTTTTGAAAGGATCTCTATAGCAATTTATGATTAATAATTGTTAACAAAAAGAAAAAAAAACTCGCCTCCAAATTGTTAGAAATAGATCAAATTTAAATGAGTCAACATTACAAGTAAAATAATACAGTCAAATTGAGAACCTGTTTCTTTTTTGAATTTGGAATTATTATTTTCATCCTCATAAGCTAGTCGTTCCATGGTTAATAATTTTAAGAAATTACACACTGATGCCACACGGTTTTACCCGCGAACAAATCCACGGACAATATAAAATTTCTCATAGCTCATGTGTTATTCTGATACATAAGCTAAACTGCCAAGTTAAATCAACATCAGTTCAGTGGTTTTTGGGTTAAAGTGCAATTAACATACATAGACAGACACTCGTATTTCAATCACATTAATAGGATCGGATATAACGTTACACTACGTCCGATAAGGTGAACCCGCGGGGCACAGCTAGTGCAACATAATTTTCCATCAATCCCGTCACATATAGTACAGCCGTATAAAAGTTACTGCTTTCATAAAAAGAGTATTAGGACGGAGAATATTAATATAGCGAGAGAACTAAAACATCCCTCGATAGAAATGTCGGCGTATATCGTAATAGCTAACTAGGTGCGCCCCGCGGTTTCACCCGCGTAAGTCCGTATCCCGTAGGAATATCGGGATTAAAAGTTGTCTATATGTTATTCCAGTTATCCAGCTGTCTATGTACCAAATTTCGTTGCAATCGGTTCAGTAGTTTTTGCGTGAAAGAACAACAAACACACACATCCTTACAAACTTTCGCGTTTATAATCTTAGTAGGAAGTAGGATAAGTAGTAATTTTTGGTTACATGTTAATGTTTTTGATTGAACTAGTTGGCTATTATAATTATAATTTTAATAAATTTAATAACTTTTACATGCTTCTTATGCGAGATGCTGTCTAATTTAGTAAAATGTTTGCGCTTACTTGTTGTCTTTATACGACTCCGTAGCGAAACGGTGAAACGGAACTTTATTGCTAATACTTCGCTGTCTTTCTCTTGTCTGTCTGTCTGTCTGTGTGTATGTCCGTCCCTCTATCAACGGGCTGTCACTCGGGTGAGGCTACGGGTGTCAAGCCAGAAAGATGTAAATTCATTATAAAAGCAATCAATCAATTAAAATAAATGATAGATCGATCCATCGTATTAAACGAGAATTGATAATACATTAGACAATTTTTACAATACATTAAAATATATAAAATAATTTACTGACCTGCCAGTAATAGAAAAATTCCATACCATTTTTAAAGTTAGCCATGTGACATCATACAGTTATAAGAAATAGTATTTTCTTGTGTTTGATTTTACGCGAGTATTATATACTTAGAAATTAAAGACTTTTTAACAGATTTTAATAAAAAAATTAATAAATCGCGTTGAAAATCCGTTAAAACTCTTTAATTTCTAGTTATAAGATATTAGCGATCCGCCCCGGCTTCGTCCGTGGTACATATATAGCCATCCTCAATAAATGGCTGTTGGTAACGCCAACTGAATTAAAATTAAATATTTATTATTTTGTGGTGTACTAACTACCCTCCTTATACGCGAGCACAACCAATCACCGCATGCTTTAAAAGTACCCGCAACGTCCCTATTGGACGTAGTGACGCAAATACGTCATACAGTCTGCATCGATCTTCCGTGACGATCGGATCTAAATAACCGCCGGAGTGCCTTCATGAGGCCTCTAGACATATCGTGTATAAGTCGCATAACGCCGGAGAGCCTTTATGAGGTTCTCTATATCTCAGGCATTGTGCTAGTGCTAGTGCGCGCTGAATTGCCGCGTGTGTGTGTGTGTGTGGTGGAGTGAAGGACTGGATCTGGTCCGCCTGGCCCGAGCTGGAGGACCCTTGACCACGTGGTGCTGTGCCGCGTGCTTGCTTGGACGCTACTCTCTCAGACGAGGTATGTGCCGTGTGTTCCCGTCTTTCCCTTTTTCGCTACACCACGTAGATTAAGTTTTACAGTCCGCTTAATATCGAAATTATTATATATTGGCGCGACCAGCTGTCTAACACTGAAAGACTTTTTCAAATCGGGCCTTAAGTTCCTCAGACTAGTGCGTTCAAACAAACAAATAAACAAACTCTTCAGCTTTATTACACGCTTTTTATTAGCTTCACCTGTATGTTTGTATGTTTGTTTGTATGTTTGTTTGTTTGTAACCGACTTCTTTGGGCGCGATTTTGACCCACTTTAAACGGCCAGATTTCGTTCAAACTTTGTAGATTTATTGAGGACCGATGACAATACAATAATATGATAAAATTATTCCATTTTTCAATTTGCAAAATATGGTAAAAGCGTGTTTTTTAGTTTTTTTAAACTGTTATAATATATTATAATATTAGTATAGATGTTTCATTGATATAATAGTACGGAACGGTAATTAGATCGACCCTAATTACATGTACAAAGACGATAGTTAACAAGATTCTACAATTATAAAAGTAGATCTCGATAATGAATTCAATTATTTATTTCCATTGTAAGTGCCATCGTGGTAGTGTGATTTTTAACTAGAACTACTGGATTTATTAAAATTTTTCAAATCACAATACAAGACAACTATTCGATGAATTCTGTATCGTTAGTTATAACTCCCGAAGCAAAAACGGGGTGATGTAAGTGTGACGTGTCTGTGTCTCCCTCTTAATGTATAATAGGATAATATGTGTATCTTTTAAATTAAATAAGAATCATGAAGATCGCTTCAGCCAGTTGAAAATTTTCAATCAAATTATTAGTACTTATCAGCATAATCAAAGATGAAGGAGAATGATGATGATGATGATCAAAATAACCATCCTTCCTTTGGTTTACTATCTTGTATTTTTTCCCTTTCTTATTATATCAAAATACAACAGGTG
This sequence comes from Zerene cesonia, assembly GCF_012273895.1. Lineage (NCBI taxonomy): Eukaryota > Metazoa > Arthropoda > Insecta > Lepidoptera > Pieridae > Zerene > Zerene cesonia. The sequence continues at coordinate 7,584,587 of NC_052117.1, forward strand.
TAGCTACGTACTTCAGTTAAAATTTACCATTAGAGTACTACATAAAATATCTATAACGAAACTAAAGCTTTTTGAAACAAAAAGTACAGAACAATATTAAAAAAAAAAAACAACATAAAAACTCGACCTCATTTCGCTGTCATAATACACAGATAACACAAAATAGGTCGGTAATATTAGTTAATATTTTCCCCGTATAATTTACGATAAACTGGAATAACCCATTTAAACGTGAATTACATATTAAACCTCCTCAAGGTAACTCTAATAATAATTTGATGAGCCTTGTGTGTCACACGCGTGAGCGTATATGTGGATAGGGTGTCCACACGAGAACGGAATTAAAGTATTCGTGTCTCGTTGTCCATGGTTATTGTGGACATGATTTGGGAACATTTGCGTACGTGATTATCGGAGTAAATTTTTTTTAATGTTAATTATTTATTAATTTCTTTTATTTAATTTCTTTCTTTCTCATTACGCCAAACTGTGTTCGGACCTGTGCTTAGCCAAATAAACAAGGCGAACAGAGATATCGCGTATCGTAAATTGCTTTTTTAAAATATATATATATGCAATAGGATACCATAGCAAAAAAATATGTTCTCTCACATATCTCGTCTTACTGGGAGCCCTATTCTAATCATAAATTTTATGATTTATAACAAAGGCTGGTTGGTTATTGCAACGCTAAAAGCCAAAGCATGTCACCAAGCAGGCGAAAGGATTCACTTATATTGTAAATGTTGTTTCTAGAATAATTAACTGAGGATTTTAATAGCGCTGTTACGTAGCTTTGTAAATCTGATGTTTTGTTTGTACTAGAACGTTTATGTAATAGAATTTTATTTTAGACGAAAATGAAATGATTTTGTTGTAAGCGAGATCAGGGCGGTATTTTAAAATTTAATCTTAGAAGCTCAAAATTCTTTAGATGTGTCCCTAGAAATTGTACAAATAAGTCCAATGTAAACATTTGACCATAAATTAGAAAATTGTACTAAGAGAATTTAATTAAAATTATAAAATTAAAGTCTACGTGGAACGTATATCATATGATTACATACATTTTGTTTAACTTCTAGATCAAGGGCTAAGTTATAGTATGGGGATGAACCTCGTAACGAGTCATCTTATCTATTTAGAAAGCATTTTATATTCACTATGCCGAATGTCCGAGGAGATGTGGGTGAAAATTACCACTACGATCCCTGGCATGGGCAGGCCCAGAATCAGATGGTAGAACGAGCTGGACTCTTACTGTAAGAGTTGGAGCAAAATTGGTCACAATAAGGCGTGGACTGAGGGAAGAGAGGCCCTTGCTCAGCAATGGGACACTCATGGATGATTATAGTACGGCTGGTGTCCCACAATACATTAAAGTTCTTTGCAGGGCCTCTGCGTGGATGGATCTGTCATGGATCTGTGTCCACGTACGCCTTTCAAATCACCAGGTGTTTTTTTTCTGGTGGCAGGCGTGGTTTTGGAGATATAATAATAATATATTGTGTTATAAATATAAAAAAAGAAACAGAGATCTACCGCATTATGAATTTAAGGCATACATCAAAGTGTATTGATAAAACAATTTCATATTCATGAGAGATCGTGACACGACTCCTTGTACCGCAGAAATATCACTTATAATTTTGTTTACGCTGTACCCATATATTGAAATGATATAAAGATGAATCGCAAAACAAACATGGAAACTCGCTATAAATCAACGAGACGTTTCAACAAACTGCATAGTGAATGAGTTCAGTGATCTTGTTTCTACGAATTCTTTAAAAAGCTGCAGTTATTATTTTTCTTTGCATAGTATATATACGTTATTACGTCACTTATGCTAGGTATTTTAGATGGATTTTTACAGGCTATTTATTGAATTTTATGAAGTGTTTCTCGGGTTGCTACGAAATTCGGTTCACGTAGAATCGTAATAACAATATTCATTGCAATAAAAAAATATTACAACTTTTCATAGAAGAGAAATGGAAAATACAATAAAACTAATAGTTGATCCTAGCTGCAAGTATTACGTAGGTTTTGTTTTTATATCTACCTATGTAGAATTAAAATGTAAAATTGACGTGATTGGAAGAACAACGAATCTCTTGGCTCTTCTCTGTAGAGACTGCTTTCCGGACCGATGATAAATATTAAAACTGTCTTATGACGATTCAAAAGTACTTCAATAAAAAACTTATTGAATAAGTTTGTTTCAGTTTGAGTTTGATAAGATCTACGATTAGAAAGAAGGAATATTTTATTTCACAACGGTCTCCTATGAGGTTGTGATACCTTCCTCGTTGCAAGCTGGCCCAATACATGTTGTAGTCTACAGAAATTAAAAAATCAAATAAAAAAATGTGTATTGCGCTAGTACAACGAAATGAAACCATAAATTACTTGCACAATTAATCAAACAACTGTGAACTCGCTCATACATAACCATTGAGTATTGAATAAAGCCACTGGTCAAACGAAGTTAGACAGTGCGGTGAAACTTTGAAATAGTCAAGTTGAAATCCACGGTTAACTCGGGCTTAGTGTGGTTAACAAATCATATACTTGGCCATCCTAACTGGAGTTTGTATTTGGACTAGATAATTGTGTTTTATGCAAACGACGCGTGAGCATGTCAGTGACATGCCTGTAATTCTATTTGGACAGTTCCATGAGTAGATTTACATGATGGCCATGTTTATTGTAGGTCCTTTGTTGTAGTAAATTAGTTAGTTCAGTGTTAATGCTTACACTGCAGGGTGTGGTAGCTTCATTTTTACGACCGGTTTTAGTATAGATCTCTCAATCCAAAATCTATTAATATTGATAGTTCGATGCACATCGCTTCCTTATTTAAATATGTAAGAACGAGAAAGCAAGCGAAAGTTACAAGGCATTCCAAATATTTAATCCACAAATTCCAGATCGGAGTTCCATTTATATCGTATCGAAAATTATAAATAAAGCAAAAGTGGTAAACAGCCCTTTTATTTCTTATTTTTATAAATAATTGTGCGTAATTCATTATTAATTGGAGTAGTAATTTAATAATAGCTACATACTAAAAAAAATAAACAAAAATTCATGACACTTATAAAAAATATGTTTGAATGTATACCAAAATATTTGAAATATAAATTATGTATAACGCGTGACTGGTTGCCGTATGCTACGATTGATTTTATCTCTAATGCATATCTCAAGATGTCTTTTATTAGAAAATAAGGGCAATATTTAGTAAAGGTAACATAGAACGTTATCACAATTTCCATATTGTTGTGGATAATATGATTTGAAATTCAAGTGGAAGAAATGTGTATAGAACAGTTTATTAAAAGGAGTTGGATAAGGAAAGGAGGAGGAGAGCAGGTAGGGAGTTGAGAAGAGAGCATTTATTTAGAAGAACTTATATATTCGACTCAAACGTTCCCAATTAATTTTTGCCAAATCAAAGCATATGAGATTATCGATTTATGCCTTCTTCAAATAAAACATACATACCACTTTATCGCAAATTGAGTTTATCAAAACGCTTCGTATCCATTTCACCGCCCTTCCCAGCCCTTTCCTTTATCCCCGCCGTCAAACCTTCGTCCACTTTTAAAAGTTGACAGCGCATTTATAAAAACCAATATCTCTATAGATTGTGATCATTTACCGTAATTCTAGTACTATCTAGTTAGACAAGCTTGATGTTCGATCTTAAATGAAATTAAACCAATTTTAATAAGAAACTCCTTTGAATGGCCGTTTTTATCATGACCTGTCAAATTACATTAGAAAAACAATATTTACTTATAACTTCTTTTCACGATGCATTAATGGTTTATTGTATTTTGAATTCGAATCAAAATACAAACGTTGTTTCTTAACTTTGAACGTTCGATTTGTTTGAATTATAACGTGATAAAATGGTGCTGAACCGATTATATAGTTAAATCGCATAGTACATTCAAATACATCTCTGTATAACATTAGTATTATAAAGTAAAGTAGGTAAATAGAGCAAAAGCAACGGTACACAGCGGAAAAGTTACACCTTTGTCTTTAGCTAGTGACGTCAGCGCAAAAGTTGTGTACTTTTCCCCAGTTAGTAGCTTAATGATGCTCAAATGAACTGAATTCGTAACTTTCCCTTGTTCTGTGTTGTTTTGTCGGATAGTGGACTATGAAAAATGCAGAAAAAAAATGATAATCCTCGCTGATAACGCAAATATTGCGTAAGTCATGTCTGATAGTCTCTCTTTCTCTTTCTTTTTCACGCTTGAACCGCTTGACCGATGAAATTTAGTACAGAGTTTTAGACCCGAGATGACTAAAGATTAGATATCTTTAGTTGTAGTTGATATCTTCTCTAGATATCTTTAGTAGTAGTTGTATCTGTACGTTAATAGACAGCAGATGTATATTTTCTTTTAAGACTGTCGGATTCCTTTGACTACGCGAGCGAAGAAGTGGACGGAAACCTAGTAATTGATATATAAGATATAGTAGGTGAGTAGTTACATATTCATAAAAAGAGATAAGGTCTAGTATAGCAAGTTAGCAAAATGATCTTCTTATTACAAGAATTGGTTAATAATATGAGAGCATGCATTTGCCTGTAACTTATTAAAAACTGTCAATAGAATAAATATAAACAAACAATCTAAAATATCAATTGAAAAACAAGAAATCAAAGAGAGAAATCATAATACAGAATGATTAAAATGCGCTCACGTATATCTCTGCCACGACTCGCAAATGTATATTTAATGAGCTCATAAAACGAAAAAAGCTTAAAACAAATCATAAATTTTAAAGTTTCCGAATCACGATCCATCCAGAGAGCATCGCGCTAAATATTCACCAACTTATGCTGACGCCAAGCGATCTGACTGTCGCCTGTTCAGCTGATTTTATAGTTTTCAGTATGAACTTTAGCGAAAATTTCCAAATTTTAAATAATAAACATTTTAAATGAAAATTCTTTATTGCTAATTAGGATGTGAAAAGCGAACAGTACATAAAAAAGTAAAAGGCTGCATTAGCGCTAGGTAGCAAAATCATCATAATAATATACAAAAGAATGTAGTTATTTAAATAACGTCTCATATTGTTTGTCCGCGATGGACCCAATACTACTAAACCAATTTTAATCAAACTGTACACACTGAACAATGGCTAGAGGAAAATAGGTACAATTTCGGTGAAAACCTAAAAATTAACAAATAGAACTATAAATATTACGTTTCCGGGATTTTTTGTTAACTTGTATTTTCTAAATGAGTTCCTAATCACGCCCACTTGATTTGTTCTACCAAGACACCCTGTATAAAGCTCATTACACCAAAAAATATACCAATGGGAATGCTGCTGCGCGTGTTTCAGAAAAAGTTATGTAAGAATATAATTTATGAATATATAAGGAAAACCGAAACATTTAAGGAAACATGAATTTCCACTATCAAAGAAAAGAGAAAAAACATAATATAACGAATCATTTTCGATTCAAAAAAGGAATAATTAGAGAAGTCGGTACCGAATCAAATATTTGGTTATAAAAAATTTAATCAAACGTGAAAAGAAATGGGAGGTTTTTTTAACTCGTATACACTTACGAATCATAATATTATTACCTTCATATTACATTGGCAACATACATGCAACCATAATAAAATTTTATTCGCCATATAACACAATAAATCGTGAAGTCCGTTAAAACGCACCAGAACAAACTCCTACAAAGGTCATTAGCTCAGGTTTTCATTAAAGTCGTAGTAGTAATATAGGATATATTAGAAATAAAATCCAAGCTATCTTTGTTTCCAACAATTCTGAAATGCTTGACCCCTCTTTACCATAACTTTTCTCAACTGAAGGCTTTCAACAAATCTAAGTCAGGCCAGCTCGTAAAAACTTAGTTAACATATAAATTAAGCTAAAATCTTCAAGAACCGAGTTAATGTCTACTGTACAAAAAGGTTTTGCTAATGGTTTAAAATGGTGGAAACCACATTGTTTAACTATACCTACCTTTAACTTGAAACGGGTTTTAGAGTAAGTGCTGAAATTAAAGACTTGCCAGCGGAATTATTACAATACGTCTGATTTTTTTTTTAGAATAAATACTTTTTTACGTTGATGAAACTGTTTAGTAGAAAATAAACTCGCTTAATTCTGATTTAAGTTAATGAGATAATAAAAGTAAATATCCTATATATTTTATGGAATATTAATGTTCTTACATTGTACAATACATACAAAATTGGGAGAAGCCTCTGGCTCCTGAGACACAGTATTATACTAGTTCGGGAGCCTAAGGATTCATAGACATTCAGATGTAACGTTTTTATCCAAATAAAATTTTTTATTATTATTATATTGTAACTTGTTTAGATAATAGACGAATTAAATAAATTATTCTAATGTTATGTTATGTAATACTACTTCTTCATAAATAATAATTGTTTGTAAAACAATTCATATCGATATAGTTAAAATAAACTTGAAAGTAATTAATCATTCTGATAATATAATTTTCTATGTGTTATACGATTACTAGGTTTATGGTCAAAAAACAAGCAATGTAACAAATGCTTATGGGTCTTTATCAACAAACCCTGTATAAAAAATGTTTGGTGGTTCATTTTTATTAGAATTATATAGCTAATTACAGCTTAGTATGATAACGTTCTAAATAATACCATAACGCATTATTAGTTGATAATAATTTATAGAAAATAGCCAAAAGCTGATTGCTTTTAGCACAAATTAGCCAATTAGTGTCAACATCTATTAATTATTTGTGGAACTCAGACGATTGAACTACGCAATATTATAATTAGATTTGGTTCGCTTAATATGGATATTAATTTAATATAATTGAATGATATTGTGTAGCTTCAGATACGGCTTGGTAACCTTTATAATATATTCATTTTACTTAATTTAATTATATAGAACTTCGTGTATCATTACTTCTTACATTAGTTCCAGACAGTCACAATACTATATTACACCAATACGCGCGTATATAAATTCTACGCCCAATAAATTTACATAAACTTTGTTCGTTTCGTATTAGCAAATAAACATAACAACACATCAATTCAAAGTTTTTGCCCCCAATAAAAGATACAAGGTACGTTTTGTTTCTGCGCTCCCGCTGCCATAAAGATAAAATTAAAACTATTTTGTGGAGCGAAAAACGAGTTAAATGCAGAGTATTAAATTACGCAGAGACTGCAAAAGTTATTACTCGTGATATATATTGCAGATGGTACTCCAGTACCGCATTCGATTTAAATAAGTTTTGGGAGCTTGCTTCTCCTTAATAGCGAATATTATAATATGATATAACTGGCGGTCGTGTTTGTTAGAAGCTCAAGATATAAATGTCATTTAATTTTGATGGATATTTAAAAGAGTTTATATGTAGTATCGTTATCGTGCTGTTGCATTCGCTTTTTACCGACATACTGGCAGTTAAATATATTACATGCTACTTAAAATTAAACATACTCATTAATTATAAAAATAATCAGCTTAAGAAAATGTTCATAAAAATAGTCGTGGAGATACGGAAATTATTTGATACAATCAATTAATTCGATATAATATTATCAGGATTTACTAAGAGTTAGTCTAATTGGAAACATATAATCTAAACGTGTGATATGATAACAGTATTTCCCACCAAACACTCGATCATACATAGTTGAAGCTAATACAAATTTATACCGCAATGGTAACAACAAATCTCCATCTCGCATCTATTTTTACGCCAATGTCATTAGTCCCAGAAATACATTAGTTTCCATTACGGTGTACAATCTGCTAATGGCGTAATATTTTGCGAGAAACAAAGGTGATATAACGCCCGCTCCCAAGGGTCTGAATGCCATCAGTGGACCTCATAAACGGGGTCACTGGAACGATGTAATGCATGCCTCCAACGTGAGATGCTCACCAAATATCACACTTCCCTTACTTCTTCACGATTCTTTAGTTTGATTTATTCAGTCGCAGTAATTTCGTTCTCTAATTCTTGTATGAGAATAATACTTTTGAGATTTTATTTTCAATTTGTTTGGAGAATTTAAACATGAAGGATGAGCAATAAGCATGCTTATAATAACGTAAATTGTTTCACGCTCAATAAATTTCAGAGTGAGAGAGTGCATAACCATTTTTATACAAGAACTGGATACTGAGCTGATGGTGCTCCTGATGGTAAGCGATTACCACCGCCCACGAACATATAAGGTAAGACCTCTGCAAATACGTTGCCCACGCTGACTAAGAGGGGATGAGGAAAGAATTGACGGCGGGAATAAAGGAGTTAACAGGGAAGAGTGAGGAAAAGAAACAAGGAGACGGAGAACTTTCAGTTTCTGTTCATTCTTTTACATTTCATACATGTTTACGAGCATAAGTTACAGATGTGGGTGGACCTTATTTCTTTTTTAGAATAAAACGAATACTAAAATCGTTAAACTATTTAATCCATTATCAAATTTAATCTGTGCCTAATTTTCGATTTGTATATAGGCAGCAGCTGTGCCACGCTATTTCTCCGAACGAATTCCCGGAATTATATCTCTATAGCTCATTGGATATTCTACTCCCAGAATAATGTATCTATAGCTCATTAGATATTCTAGTACATAAGCTACATCACTGCCAAGTATCATCAAAATCCGTTGAGCGGTTTTGGCATTAAGGAGTTATACATTCATACATCCTTCATCACAACATATCGCGTTTATAAGTAGGATACATATTAGCCCATTCCATATTCAATCTTGAATACATACGTGCTTAAGGTTAACTATTGCATAATTATAATACCCGAAACATACTCGTGTATTGAGTTCATATGAATATAATATTCCACGAATTAGATGATGCCTGCACTAGCGCAGTTACCCTTGTCAAATTATAGCATTCTAATCTTGCTATATTATCATTAATCTGTTTAATTATCGTTGCTTTTTAATGTCATGTATATACCAGCCATACTAAAAATATAAAGCTGACTTTTTCAGAGACTTCAGGACGTATTTTAAATATTCAATTCGCTTTTAAAATTCTATTTAGAATATTTACGTGATCCCAGAGTTCTATGGGCTATATATGTACCACAAGCGACACCGGGGCGGACCACTAGCTATAAAATATTTCTCATTCAAAAATAGATATAACTAATACGCCCCGCGGTTTCATCGGGATAAAAAGTGCCTATATGTTATTCCAGTTGGCCAGCTATCTACGTACCAAATTTCATTGCAATCGGTTCAGTAGTTTTTGCGTGAAAGAGTAACAAACGTACACATACATCGATTCTCACAAACTATCGCATTTATAATACTAGTAGGATAGGATAGCATAGGATTTAATCATTCTTTAGGTATAATTTTGACAAGTCTTTTGTATTATAACAAAGCTGATAACAATCTCGAAATATTTAAGTGTTCGTAATATATATCTTGCATGGGGGAGTATTATGTGCTAAGTTTAAACTGCCTCGATAAAACTAGTTATACTCTCGGGACCGTTGTCAACGATTCAAAGATAGATTTTTCCCTACCGCTAGTTTTGTATATCTTATCTGCTTTCAAGCAAGTTATAACAGTACTTATTTATATTATAAATGCGAGTTTGTGCTTATGGACTTATGTATGTATGTTTGTTACTCTAGAAGGCGAAAAACCAGTTAGCGGATTTTGCTTATACTTGGTAGTGATGTTGCTTATGTTCCAGTATAACATATGAGTATATTTTCTCATGTGTAAGTGTAAATATTTATACTGTGTATAAATCTGAAGAGTTCGTTTGAATGCGTTAATCTCAGGAACTATTGGACTGATATCAAATAATTTCTCCGTGCTATATTTACATGATCTTTAAATAATAAAACCTAGTTCTGACACTTTGATATAGTTAGAAATTAAAGACGAATTAACGAATTTTTAATGTGATTTATTGATTCAGTCTCAGTTACGTTCGCTGTAAAGTGTTCGAAACGTCGGGTTAAATAATATAATTAATAAATCGCGTTTAAAATCCGTTAAAAAGTCTTTAATTTCCAAATGTATAATACTCGCTAATATAGTTATTTGTTAGTAAATAATTATTCTGTAAGCTGTTAACGAATGTTTGCGTTACTACAAGCCAAATTAAAACAAGAAGATGTAACATCTGTTTCTAAATGACAAATGGCGCCCCTCAGTACCCCTACAAATAGTTTCTCTTCTGAAGAGAATGGTCGAATAACGATTGCAAGTTAGGGCCTAGTGCTTTGATTGCCATGAAGTTAGGACTTAGGACACTGTGTTCAAAAAACCTTAGTACAACTCGTGATCGAATTTTTTCTATTCTTTCAAAATTTCTCATTTATAAAGCATTTCAATGCTATAAAACTAAAAATTAAACCTTAGTACAAGTTATTATCTTATTTATATTAACTTAAATTTATTTTTTCCTTAAAAAAAGAAGCTCTTATTTAATGTGGCTGAACTTTTAAATAGATTTATTTTAAAGTCTCGACAGCAATACCGCGTTATATATTTAAATAAGTTAAATATATTCTATACAGGTGAGATACTATACAAATTATGTATGATTTAATTCTAGACATATTTTACATTTACTTTAAAGTGAAAAAAATGATAGACTGTTTTTTTTACCCAGACAGTCAGAATCAGGATAACAGGAACAACTCATGAAATTTTGGTATCGTTACCGACCCTTAATCGTTTGAAGTAGGTCAAAATCGAGTCTAGAAGAATCGGTTACATACAAACATGCAAAGGTGTGTTTAAAAGAAACTTCATATAATACGATACGAACTTCATATCACATTATGTAGCGATGTATAGATAATTAAATTAGAAGCACTTTAATATAGATTATAATCAGTTAACCTTGCGCTGAGTAATGAACTTAATAAGACATTCATAACATCTTTGAAAGGTAATTAAGCTTTGTCTATTGCCTCGCAGAAACAATTATGAATAGGTTTCCTTAAACTAAATTATTACCCCATTCAACAATGTACAGATCATATTAAAGTGAGATAATTAATTTATTAAAAAGATTATATATACATGATTTTAGTGTACAATTGGCGCCCTTTTTGCTATAAGGCATTTCTTCCAGGCAACCAAAAGGCAGGAGACAAATCGACAATTACTGCTTCGGTATTGAAAACATAAAAATAAATTATATGTTGATATATACATATGTATACACATAACTTTATAATTATACAATAAGAGACATGGATAGCAGTAAATATAATTCTATGTTAAATAACCCAATGTTATATAAATATTGTTTTTTTATAAACCTTAGAAGCCTTAGGTGTAGTGTAAATTTAGGTACAATGAAGTAAACAAGACCTACCTGTTAAGTTCTCATTTCATCGTACTCACTATATCATTAATGTTTTAGTTCATACTTTTAAGAGAAATTCTACATTTTTATGCATAATCCAGTTACACAGACTCCTTATAACCATAAAAGGTATTTAACCGAGAATATTTTAAAACACGCCGCAAGAAACAAGAAAAGTTCCGAACATTTTTCATACATCACATTGGCATTTTTCCGCTGACTCCAGCCAAAGACGGTCGTTTCGTTAAAATGAATCATATTATTGGGGATGACTAGCTTGTCCAGATTTATGATTATAAATTTGTGGCTATTTTTCACCCGGGATAATATTATACCTTGTTTCTTTTGTGATTAAATTCAAAGTCATTATTTGGACGGTTGAATTGAAGAAGGCTGAGAGTAATACTTTAGTAGAATATTAATGGTATCTCATTCGTTTTACAGTCTAAGTAATAATTGTGATAGAAAATGTGGTATAACAATTGATTCATCTATAAGTACAAGCGGCTTAGTGTGTATTAATATACTGAAATAAGTGGATTTACTCAAACTTTTAATTATTTACCTATAATAATGGAAAGAGTTCATAAAGGCACTTCTGAAAAATCGTTTTCTCTATTTTGGCTTCAAAAAGTTGAGTGGGAACTGCATGTGTAGTAATAATATTAACTTTATGTAACGCTTTTAAGTAAATTTGAAGTCAGTCAATTTTTTTAAGATTTAGTATAGGTACAAAATTGTACATAATCTCAGTGCAAATAAACTTTTAAATCAATGTAAGGCCGTTTGCATCTCTTAAAAATAACAAAATGCATTAACTAAATTTCTTAATAAATTTTCTTCAGCTGTTTATGCATGTACCAGATTTGATATCGTAACTAAAAATGTATATATAATAAACCATAATTAAATTTAAAACTATTGTTAGTGAAATCTCTATTTTTAAACAGCTTTCACATAATCTTCTAATTTCGCATAGAAGTTATCGCTACAATATTTTCAACACCAGAAAAGAATCTCGATATATTTCTTATTTTCTTTCAAGTACAGCGAGATTGGACACATTTGACGCACACACAAAATTACAGTCTGCCAGTGGCTTCTTAGACTGTAATATCCGGAGAGTGGACATCTCGAAAGAATTACAAATGTATTCGAGAAAATTGTTTTTTAACGATATTTATTCTATTTATTATATCCAGAAAATACTCGCAATTAGTGCTAATGATAAGCGATACGATCTTTATATTCATCACAGATCATTAGTAATGCATTAAAATATAGCTTGGGAGAAATGTTGGACAGAAATAGCGGTAAACATTGTTAATATCTAGTTCTATATTGTAAAAAATAATACAATTGTGTATTGTAAAGAAGCTTGTACAAAAAGAGCAATGTATAAGATGGAGAGAGAACAGTAATGAAAGGAATCTTCTGTTGAATTTCGTAACTGTAATATTTACTAAAATAGGTAAAATGGTGCAGCTGGTCAATCGACTAAAATTATCCCCAATAATATTATGTAATCGTCGTCAATGGAGCTGGTCGCCCGATGGGAAGCGCTACCATGAACATTTGCAGAGACATAAGTTCGTTTGCAGACCTTACGCCTCTACAAATAGATTTTTGACTATAAATAGATAGGGATAGAGGAAGGATGAGAACAATAAAGCAAAGGACTGGGAAGGATACGGGCCTCCAGCTCCCCACTCACTGACGGTTTCACAATAACATTAGCTTACTTATTTCACGCCGATCTTCTGTGGAGTTCTATGGACTTCCCCGGTGAGAGCTAGCCCAATTCATGCCGAAACACTCTCGACTCCCACATTGAACAAATAAAGTTACTTTAATCCTTATATAGATAATATAGTAATATTAGGTAAAACAAAATTCCGAAAATGCTCAACTAAGTTTATCAGTTGCCCAGCAAAAGCTTGTTTAAATTAGAAGTAAAACGTCTGGGAGTCTTTATTTGTCTTTTATTAAGTCACTTTGCCGTAACCTCACAAAATTATTCAACTCGTCGCTTTGTTTTCTAGTGGTGATTTTCTATCTCTTTTCTGCCTATTGTTTAATGTAAGTTATACGATAGTTTTGTCTCGCCCATAAGTTACACCCGTATTTGGTTTTCTGTTTGCTAAGGTCGGTCGTTCCATGTCTATGAATGAAATTCAAAGCTAAAGTTTAATTCAATTACTTGAAGGAACATTATTGTTTAATAATCAATACGTATTACTTTTGCCAACCCACACTTGGCCAGCGTGGTGGATTATGGCCATAGGAGGCATGTGTCCCAGCAGTGGGAACATAACATGGGCTGATGATGACGTATAATTTTTGACAGATTTCAAACTCATGATTCTGCAATATTTTGTTAAATATATCATTAAGGTATTAAATAGTAAATTAAATTGCACATCCTTTTTCTACCAGTAATACGTTTTGCTACTAATTTCATTATCACATTTAATTAAAAAATGCATTTTAAAATAGCCAGTAAATTATGTTTTATGATCAAAATTATAATTTACAAAAAGAAAGCGAAGTAATTACGGATGTGGTGGTTACGCTATTGTTATTTTTTCACAGACTAAAATGATTTCAAAAGGTCAGGACATAAAAAATATACCCATTTATTATATATTGTCCTGGTGTTTAAATTCCAAAGAAGTTTTTGGGGGTATTCTAACATATATTATCTGTTGATTCTTAACCACGTTTTACAATTTTCCTACTAATATTTTAACCGCGAATGTTTGAAAGTATGGATGGATGGATGGATGATTGCACTTTCACATGGAAGCTATAGAAAAGTTTTCGATGAAATTTAAGAATAATGTTGTATCAAACTAAGACATGAGTTATATGTGTCACAAAACACTATGCTAACACGATCTCCATAATCATCAGTTAGAATCAAACGACACTATTCAAATCATCGACTTATCAAATCATCGCCTTATGAAAATGGAAATAACTCGCTCAAAATAAAACCGATCTCGTAACATCTCGATAGATATCGAGTGTTGACAGGCGGGCAATTAATCAGTTTTCACGTTCGACATTGCGTTGATAGTAATTTACTTTTGATAAATTGACGGCAGATTGAACGCGTACCGTGATAAGTGATTACTTCCGATATCTTATATTGTCAAGAGACGCGATCAATAACAATTAACGGAGCTTTTTATTGTTTTCTTTAAGAAATCAGATACATAGAGTTCAAATTCCTACGCTGAGGTGGGTTTGAACATCTTTTGTACTAAAACGTGATACGGTGACGTCACGTCATATTTTTATTTGTGCATGATTTTTATTTCAATAGTATGAGTGACTTAGTACTTAGTACATTTCGGGTTGATGCCATTTTTGTGGCATGGCATGACATGACTATCATTTTTTTATGTCATAGTGGGCAACTGAGCTGGTGGTTCGCCTCGATGGTAAGCGAGCACCACCGCCCATGAACATTCCCTTTGCGAATGTGCTACCCGCTTTTAAGGGGTAAGGTACAAGGAAAGGATTGATGACTGGAAAGAACAAATATTCTGGGAAGGGTCAGGAAAAGGAAACGGGCCTCCGGCCTCCCCACTCACCGTACGAAACACAATAGCATGCTATTATTTCACGCCGGTTTTCTGCGGTACTTCCCCGGTGCGAGCTGGCCCAATTCGAGGCAAAGCATGCTCGACATACATAACATAGGTTGTGATTATCCCAAAGTGTATAAAAAATATCATTTTTAAACACGACATTGGATTGATATGCACTATGATCACACATTTCAGTTTTTCCTTTTATGTCTTACGTTTACGATTTAATATTTAAGATACTTTTCACTAAAATACTGAACTCAAACACTTTATTATTATTTATATACACTTGTGAAATATAAATGATTCAATAGATCGTTAGCTTTATAGAAATAGTTAGAAGTTCAATAAATTTTATAGTAGAAGTTCTTAGGTCTACTTCAAGATAAAACTTGTAGCTCAAACTAATGTACCTACTTTGAAACTCGACTTTACTCAGAACCTTGTAGTTAATTAGGTTACTAGTTTTTTAGATAATAATTTTTTTCGTAATATTTTTGTCGATACATATATTATTAAGTTGTTATAGTGAAGAAAATCAAAGAAAGAACATCTTTTTATACACGCATTAACATTACAATCCATAATTTCTATTATTTACATTATAACATTATAACATTATAACATTATATTTATAAACAATTTAAGGCATTTGGTCAATTTCACTTAAACATAAAAATTAGCAAGGCACGAAAACCAACAATGCCTGAAACGTTTTTGTAAATTTTAATAAAATTTAATTCTTTATGCATCCAATTATATCATTTTAAATAAAAAATACTAGCAGTGCCAATTGACTAACTTTTTCTTCATTATTACTTGTTATTTATGTCACGTATGGGATTGATTTGAATGGCATTGAATTGGATGGGTGGTATTTGACTGGGATCACATGGGAGGCACCAACTTTCCAACAAAAAATGAATGAAAAAATCGCTTTATTCAGTAATATATAATAAACATGTGGTAACAAACACAAAATAAAATACAGTCTAATTGACAACCTCTTACTTTTTGGAAGCCGTTTGAAAGAACATAGATACCGTCTAGCGATACGTCTTAAATTCTATAACACAGAGATTTCAAGTGATATTGCTGATATCATATTATATCATGTACCTAGAAAGGAGTATGATTCAGCATAAATTGTCACGCTCATACTTGGTCGGCTGTCAAAGTCGAAACTCGATTTGTATGTATGAAGTTCTTACAATGTGAATGATGTTTATTTCAATCATACCTTTTGGAGTGTAACAGACTCCACGCCATTGCTGTAACACTCATTAATTGAAGAATTAAACGAACTTACTTGAAGTGAAGTTCTATTGTAATTATACAGGCAGGGTACAATACGGCCAATCACCAACCCACCATACATAAAGGTTTAATGTATGCCCACAATCTAGGACGTTGGTAAAAGTAACAATGCTCATAAATATAATATAATGCTCCTAAAAGAGTGAGCAGCAAGGTTGACATAAAAAATAGGACTAAACTCTAAAAATCTTGGCACAGAATGCGGAGGATGTGATACTATTTGCATAGTTAATTAGAACATATTGGAACCAAGCAAGGAGTATAATTGCTCTAAAACGTATTTATAAATTAATTTCGTCAATACATTGTAATATTTCAATACATTAACTCAACTGTCAGATTGTATGCTCTGTTGTTAGATTGTACTATCTATGAATAAGCTCGGAGATCTAGATTATGTAATCCATATCATAACACAACAGAATATCAAAGCTACAACGACTAACATATTAACGCTGCATTAACACGTTCCGCGTTATGCATATAATGTAATATGATGCCCTATAATCAACTGATTATTCCAAACTCTCTATTTTCCTTTCTTATATTATTACGAGAAAGTGTGTTTTTTTGTTTTTCTTTCCCGTCGGAAGGGAACTTTTTTAGGTATTATCTGGTAGAGATAGTAAAGGGACAAGGACGTATAGGCTATTTTCTCATTTAATGGGAATATCTTATTTCGTGGGAGCTTAGCCCGCGATGCTGCGGGTAAAAGCTAGTGTTATAATGTAAGATATTGTGTGAAGGTAATAATGTACAAGTGAATCTGAGGGAACGGTAGTGATCCCGCCAAGTCAAACAACACTAGATATAAAGGGGCATTCGACCTTCGACGACTTAACGGACAGGTAAGTGATCACCTTTATGTGTACTAACTGATCAAGCCTTGTTTTATTTACTTTCCCGCTGGAATCAAATCCAGAGTATCAATTTTTCGCTCACGCGTTAACGATCATATCAAAAATACATACGTCGTACTTAGATAATACCTTTTTAATGAATAGAAAAAATTGTATCAACGAGGCGGGATTTGAACCCACGTCTTTTTGCCAAACCGTAGCAATGACTAGCCTGTCGGCCACCCGTGATGTTATTTAAAAATTTTTGAGACGACGTGGCTTAGTTGCCTAATACTGTTTTGCTAATTGTTGTATTTAAATCCATTTTACAAACAAATTACTGAAAGTCATACATGAAATGGATATATTTTGGCCAATTAGTAAACCGTGCGTTGTACGTTAGTTTTGAAACGCCTAATTACATCATGTTTTGAATGTTGTTGGCTATGATACGTTTAGAACTTTGAACGATGTATTGTTTTAGCTGAATTTGTTTGGTTTGTTATAATTAAGCTAAATAGGGACGTATATTCAAATAACATTGCTTAACTTATGTCATCATCATCATCGTTGATTCATATAAGTTCCCACTGAAGGGACCCAAACAGACCCAAACGGGATAATGCGCAATGAAAAATCTCGCATGTTCGAGGTTCGACTATTGACTTTTCGCTTCTAAGTCCGAGGTCCTAACCACTGAGTCATCACAGGCCTTTGATGTTTTTATCCTAAGACATAATTATATTAATGAGAAATACTCTTACTTCCGTTTTTTTGCTATTTTGAAGTCTAATTAGAAATCAATTCCTTGTGTTAGGTTTATATTTTTCTGTCTACTATTTTGATAGTATTCAATTATCAATATTCTGAATAGTTGTGAAATGTTTCATTTATGAATACAAGTGCAATATCAGTTTTACACTTTAAAATTCCGATCAAATGATAGATTTAAAATGGATCGTTTCGATCGTTTTTCGCTATTTACATATCGTTGTGAGCTAGTTTTGACACGCGAGGCTAACATCACTATTGTGTTCGGTATTTAGTCGGCTATGAATTCAATTTATACAGTAAGCATTAACTAGTAAAAATATCATTGGATTTATTTAGTGTTTGGTTTATGTGATATCAAATTTTATAATATAACAAATCCCATCATAATAATGAAGTCTTATATTACACTGTATCACACTCACATATTACACTATATTACACTATTTAACTTGAATTAAATAAAATTGATTTCTGTTTTCATTTCGTTCATAAATATTTTTATCCGACGTTCTCGAAAATGAAGGTGGTTCTCAATTTGTCTGTTTTTTTAGTTTAATAACTTGATAGCTTCGTGGTTTTTCAACCGAATGTGAGTGATTGTTGTGGTGGTTGTTTTTGTGTTTGCTAGGAAATTGCAACCATTTGGTCCAATTTTAAAATCTGTTTTTATAAAAAGAATGATTGTACCAAATTAAAAAATGTTAGCGTCGTTGGTTTTATCCATTTATAAGTAAGTTTGCAAATATCTTGTTAGAATAAGAAGCTTCTTTAATATCCCAAAAGGTATCATTAACTACTAACATTGGTGAATTGAAGAGCCGTTTATTTTCAATCTATCATCATCAGCCCATATATGTTCCCACTACTGGGACACAGGCCTCCTATGAGGGTTCAGGCCATAATCATGCTGGCCAAGTGCGGGTTGGCAGATGTCACATGTCATCGAACTTTTTTTTTAATTCTCGGACATGCCGGTTTCCTCACGATGTTTTCCTTCACCGTTTTAAGCAGTGGTGATGTTATCTACATGCGCAGATAAATTGAAAAATTAATTTATTTCCTGCACGCTCGCCCGGTCTCGAACCCCGACTTATCGATTTTGAAGTCCGAGGTTCTCACCACTGAGCCACCACTGCTTTTCAATCAATCAATACGGTTTTTAATCAATCAATTTTCAATGTATACGGTTCCTCAATCGGAATATGACAAGCAAAATATCAAGTAGCAAAAATAAAACAGTTGTTATTGTAATAAACTAAACAATAACGAAACGTAAAAGCAATAAATTGTTTTTCATTGACCGGTTACGAAACGTTGCAATAGATGCAAAAATGGACGAAAATATATTGGAAGCATTTTATCACTCTGCGTCACTGGCAGTTCTTTATCTGTTAAACAAACAATTTGCGAATTGATAGTTAAATTTTAACTAAAGGAAATAACACGAATAAATATCTAGAGAGCCATACTATCCTCTGTTTAAAGTTTCTCCTTTTTGTTGCAACAAACCTTGATAAAAGTTTTTATCTTTATTATAGGTTTATTATAGAAGTAAATTGGTTGTTTCTGTCAAGATTATTTTGATTGAAATATGATTTTTGATAAGTTACATTTTATATGATTTTTGATAGGTTACAAAAGAATTCAAGAGTTTTCATTTCATGAGCAAGATTGTCCTTTAACCTTTACTATGATAGCTTATCGTAGAAAAGGATCGGTTATTTGTAAGCCAATAAGCCATAATGGTATAAACTACACACTAAAAGTATTCCATATAGGTAATATTATTTATATCAAATCTCCTCCGTATAATCCGCGATGGAAACTATTCCTAACATATCAAATTGGACGAGAGAACTCAATCTTTCGGAATGATGTATACCGACGAGTTTATTCCAAAACTTGCTTCCCTTGCAATTATCCATGCTCCACTTTTCCATTATCTAGCTTGAAATAAAGGTTTCAATCAATATCGGTTGACTAGACGCGTCAATTGAGAAAAATGGAATTACCTCCGAATTCCGTAATAGCCCCTTGAATTCGGCAAATTTAGAAATGTCGCCGGAAATATTATAATGGAATTTGTCAGCTGCTTCAAGACGGAACTTTTTGAGGAACCCATTAAAATACAAATAGTAATGGATATAAAACTCGACAATTGGTTTTACTCTATTAAAATTCGTGCCGGCTATGGTAATTTCGTTGAGTATTTTTAAATCAGTCAGCAATTTATAGAATAATTTTGTTTTCTCTGTCGTTTCCTTTTGTTTCGGAGACAATCTAGATTCCATTCAACGGGAAAACAGTACCTTATATATTATCATAACAAATCGTAATATAACTAGGTACTATATTCTAAGAAAGCTACTAAACGTCTGATAATATTACGAAATTCTTTTTAATTCAAAAAATACAGTAAATTTATTGATTTAAAGCTTTGAGAAAAATTGGGAGCCGGAGGCCTTATCCTTACCGTCAATGCTTTCATTTAAAGTTGGGAATCCATTTGCATGAATTACACACAATATGATACTCGTTAATATGATACATTGTTAGGAAATTCACACATTTAAATTAGCTTCTGCCAGTAGGGAATAATATGCATTATACACCAGTTCTGTACTTACTGGTCATTCATTCACCCGACTTCGCCGGTGTTAACCCCATAAATATGCATTTAACATACGAAATATTTTAGTAATAAAATAATGCTTTGCGTTTGCGTTATTTATATATGGAAGATCAAAATGCATGTAATGGTGTTGCTCAAAAACCACAGTAATATTGACATGAATAGAAGAGCACATAAAGGAACAACTACAAAATTTCTTGCCGATTTTTTCTTTGAAGAACCTGCTTTTCGAACCGATGATACAAGGGTAAATCTATGACGATTTAAAGAAGCTTCTAGAAGTCTCATTGAATATATAACATTGGAGTATGGGTATGAATAAATGGTATAAATATTATAAACGCCTGTTTGTTGTAGTTTGTGAGCGTAGATGTTGATTTACTACTATTTCACGCAAAACCACTGAATGGATTTTGATTATACTTGGCAGGGATAATAGCTTACCCTCGAGAATGTGAGGGTATAACCGCGTGGTACATCTAGTCTGTACATAAAATGACGTAATTATCATTATCATCATCAGCACATATATGTTCCTACTGCTAGGACACAGGCCTCTTATTAGGGTTCAGGCCATGATCCACCACGCTGGCCAAGTGCGGGTTGGCAGATGTCACATGTCATCGAACTTTTTGCTTCTTGGACATGCCGGTTTCCTCACGATGTTTTCCTTCAACGTTTTAAGCAGTGGTGATGTCATTGACATGTGCAGATAAATTGAAAAATCTATTTATTTCCTCCACGCCCTGTCTTGACCCCCGACTTATCAATTTTGAAGTCCGAGGTTCTCGCCACTGAGCCACCACTGCTTTTTTGACGTAATGATAATCGTAATCAATTATCAAAAAATTCGCAAAATATTCCTATAGAACAGAATATTTATTCATCTATTTCACTTCCTTAATATAGATCAGAAATAGTTCTTAATAACAAAAACCGTCACTCTGTAAAACCAATAAATAAATACATACAATGAAGTACACCTGCCCATACAATTTATAAAACAACAAGTCATAATTCATCGCTGATAATTAACCAATCTAAATTGGAAACAATTCCCTTTGTCCATTCAAGTAAAATGGCTTGACGAGGCAGCAGTGAGTTTGTCAATTCTTTCAATTAGCAAGCAAATGGATGCCCTTTGTGTCTTTGTTGTTTGGGACAATACAAACACGTCTGTCATTACCGAGTCCCTATGTGGAGGTTTCGGCAGTTGACTTACTGCTAATTAGAATAGATTTTTGTTATTGCAGTGTTTTACGAATAATTTGTGCGTCATTCGCTGTGATTGTCAGAGGTTGAATAAAGATTATTATAGTTTTTATTGTCTATTCTATAAACATGTAATATAATAGACAGGATTTAAAATAATTGTTAGTGTATGCCATAAAATACATTGAAATTACATTCTATTGGATTCCAAACGAATTATCATTAATAAAGACTTGTATATGCATAGCCAAAAAATAGAATAAATAAAAGACGTTTACTCGTACCTCTGATGTATCTTAAAAATCAATCCAACGACTAATCACGATTTTGTTCTTTGTATAAATGTATAAAATAATTAACATCAAAATAAAAAAACGTAATTATACGGCTAAATGAAAAACGCGTCAAATACATAAAAAGTAAATGCTGCAAAATACCTTTTAAATCTATCAAAACATTTCACTTGCCACTGGCATTCCCATTATGGCGTTAAAGATTTCAACACCGAAACGATGACAAGGAAATTTTGACACGCCAAAAGCACAGCCTCCGTTTTCCGGAACGAAAAAAGACATTTGCCGCGTCTCGCGCCATCCTTTTTATATTTATGGGTGTTCTTTACCGTAAATACTGAATATAAATCGTAATGTATGGTAAGAATGTTGTTCAATTTATGTTCTGTTGCTTTTTATATAATATAATTATGGCAATTATGTATGCCTTTGGGTGATTTATTTATGTATAGGTGCGTAGATGCAAAATCAATAAATAATCCTTTTCTATAGAAAAGGTCGCTGACAGATTCTAAAACAGGACTAAATAGAAACTTTTTCCTGTGAAACATATAAGAATAGAGCTATATGGTTGCAAACCCTCGCAATTTACGAGTAACAAAAAAAAAAAGTTAAACTAATCAATTCGTACTCTAAAATATTAAATGAATATTCTCCAATGCTTTAGAATTATAATAGAATTGATCGTTTGTGACCTTGTAGATCACAATACTGTAACGGTAATATCCAAGATAAGAAAAAAGAAAGATAATAATATAAAGATGGATAGCGACGCTTCAAAGAGGCAAAAGTGTGGGCGTTCCAATGATTTCTCACCGTTTGCGCCAATTATCCATTCCATTGGTTACCTAAAAGATGAAATACGAGACTCTCATATTTTTCGTGAGCTAAATTATAAACTCTGTTTGTCTGTTATGGCCTAACTGACTTGTCTTTATTAAAACAACAGAATACTAGTTTGTGTAAACTATTAGTAAGTTGTAAATTGATCCCGTTATAGAAAATATAAATATAAAAATCTGTTCAAAAATATGCCATGTCACTAGTGTTTTATTCTATGATAGAAAATTTTGTACCTGTACCTTATACCCTACCTTACCTTATACCTATACTAAAGGTACTATCTTACACATATACAAATTCATTAGTTTGCGTAATATCCACATTATACAGTATAATTTGGCTTTTCCTTCATCGATTTGGTTGCTATCTGTACAGCAAAGTGCTGTTGTATTATTTTGTTGAAAAACCGGTTTTGTGTGCATAAAGCAAGTTGGTATACATGTCATTGAAAGTGACATCACAAAGAGATACTTTTCGAATGTTTGATGCTGACACTTTTTAGCATTTTTAACTGTAAATTTTTGAGTTTTTGTATTCTTTTTAGGTTTAAAGCTAGAAAAGATTTTATTTCTTCAATGAATGCAAAAAAAAAAGTTAAGACCAATAACTACTTTTGTTTTTTTTGGTAGTTTATTATTTAATTAGATTAGGAAGCGTTGTACAAAAGGCGTTTATTTATTAATATAATGAACCTGCATATAATATATTATATTAATTTATTATATGCTTTGACTATAATTTTGTAACATACTTTTATTATTTATGATAATATCTTATAATATTATAATATAGTATACTGTATAACAATATGATAAAATCCTTTTTTGTTACTTCAATTCATACAAATATATACTCATAGTGACATTGATGAAATATTATTTATCCAAAATGTGCGCATGTTCTATTTTTATCATAAGCATTATTGACGATGGAGTCATTTATAAAGACAGAAAACATTTTATTTATTTAATTCCTTGGTAAAACCGAATGAAGCCGTGATTTCAAGGCAGTAAACTAAATGGAAAACTAATAAATAACAGTAATTAATGTTATGTAGTTTGACACACTTGCTATGACACGAATGTGGTAAGAAACTCGGTTAGGTGTACAAAGAAAATTTGAAATTTTCTATTACTTTAATCAAACAGTTTAGTAGTTTCAGTTACGCGATATCAATTTTGAAAGTTTATAGTGATTTATTTCAATTAATTAGGTTTA
This sequence comes from Zerene cesonia, assembly GCF_012273895.1. NCBI lineage: Eukaryota > Metazoa > Arthropoda > Insecta > Lepidoptera > Pieridae > Zerene > Zerene cesonia. The sequence continues at coordinate 7,608,699 of NC_052117.1, forward strand.
ATTAACTTGTTGATATATTTTTGTTGTGTAAGTTAAAGTAATTACTAGATTTAGTATAAAATCAGGTATACAAATTAGCTTGGAGACTTTGTAATTAATTTATTCGTAGTTTTAATAAATTATTAGTTTTGGGGCATAGGAAATTATTCGATTTATAAGTGAAGTATCTTTGCCGCAGCCAATAATATAGTAAATCCATAATTAAACTAAAATTTTCAAAAATTTCCGTTACAATTTTATTAAAAATTACTGTGTAGCTGTGATAAAAGGATTTAGAATATTAGTATGCGTAACATTGGTTATTGATAAACATTTGATATGAAGATTAGACACATATCAAATGAACGCCCCTTTATTATATTTCTATAAATCTTTTTCAAAAAACGATTGATCAGTGACTGTGCACGAATATTTTTATAAGCTTTTTCCATTATTTATTTCAATAGTGTTCTAATATAATCTAATGGATGGAGTAAGGTCCGATCCCGGTGGTTCTTAAAATCTTTTGCACTCCAATGCATTCGACATTGATAAATGATTTCCTTTAAAACGAGTTTGCTATCGCTTATAAGTTTAATTTTTAATCGTATGTTTGGGTATATTGAGTACAAAGTTGTTTGATCCAATTGTAATGATAATATTTCTTTACCATGTTTGATGGGATTGAGGTATGTGTTGATTATATAATAGTCTGGATAATTGATAAAAGAAATACTTTTAACTTAAATTTAGAGAGTATTTTTTAATTTTTCGATACAATTCTATACAGAGTCCTACAATATTATTAAATTGGAATATAAATGAATAAACCCTTTAACTGTATTGTGTTAAAATTATCGTAGAAACTCAAAAGTCCGAAAATGTAGGTACCCTAAATGAAGTATTAGTTTTCTTTAATTTTTTTGTATGAAAAGAATAGACCTCTATGCTTAGGAATGCATTCAATGGATAATTCTGTTTGTACAATTAATCTAGCTGCAAATATAATTTGACGCATTAATCCATATTCTCTGCTTAAATTAAAAAAAAGCTTAACTATTTTTAACTGTTTCGTTATCTTTGAACCATTGAAGTGAAGCAGAGTGAAGCTAGAATGGATAGATAGATTAAACAAGCTAAATTTGTTCCTTTACTATCCTTTTCACAGCGTCAATAATCTATACTAATGATATAAAGGTCACAAGTTTGGTTGAACGCGTTAATATTAGGTATAAAAAAATGTTATAGGCGGTAGCATCACCACAGTCCAATACTTATCATTACAGTCGTTCAACGAAGGCGTTTAGACAGGTCAATCATGCGGAGGGGCAAGGGGCGACAGGCGGGAGGAACGAGCCCGAGCTACATATGCCATGTTGTTAGCAGCTCGGGATACTATTTGGGGCTGCCACGTGTTATGATATTTATAGCCATCTAATATAAGTACGTGATTAAAAGTGATTTTTAATTGCGTTGTTAAGATGGTACATATTTATAATGTGAGAGATTGTTAATGTTCATCTGTTCATCTCCTATTATTCTTTCACCGCTAGAATTGTATATATATACCTAGTCTTGCCATAAATATTGTAATAAAGAAAAAAGAAAATTGTTAACTGCAAATAACATTTAT